>NC_045558.1:16596562-16866562 GCF_009769535.1 Thamnophis elegans | reverse complement strand
CAAAAGGTTTATACCTTTTATACAAGTCAGATTCACTCATTCCAGTGGTGGGTTGCAGGAGGTATGCCCCAATATGGGTGTACCAGAGCCTGCCCAGAGCACCGGATCCCATTCCAGTATGGTGTTCCGGGGGCCCACCCACCCACCCACCCTAGTTCCTCACCGGTCTTTTAAGTCTTCAGCGCTTCCATGCACACGCACGGCGCATAAAGCGTCTGCGCAACTCTCCACTGAGCAGCTGGACCATCATGGAGGCTTGCAGAAGTGGTAAGATGCAGGTGCAGACTGCGTGCGTGTGCATGTGTGCTGTGCATGTCCATATGGATGCCACCGGGCCCGTTCCAACCGTACTGATTGGAACGGGATTCAGAACCCACCACTGACTCATTCTTTTAATTTTAAAAAAATTAACCTTTAATTCATTTTAATTATTTTTTGTAAATTGCTTTTGTTCCATGTTATGGACTGACTGTGTGAAGTTTCAGGTATTTTGAACATCTCTGAAAAGATCTCATGAGAAAGATAATAATGATGTTGATAATTAAAACAGAGTATTGTCTATCAGGTTTAGTGGACTCAGAGGCTCACACAGGGACTGAGACTAATGGATTGATGATTCTGCAAGTTTATACTTCCTTTTCTTTCTCACAATGAAAATAGTGCATACAAGTCAACATGTAATGTGATTTTTGTCCCTTCATGAATAGTGGTTTCAGATAAATGGCAAGCAGTACAAGATCTTTTTAATGTACCTCCAGCACAATGTTGTTGGTGGAAACGAGTCATGATTTCATTTCTATGAGCCATATCTTGTAGAGTGACAGGAAGAAGTAAGCTCTGGTATCACAGTAAAGTATTGCATTTATAACAAGTTGAAATAATTAGGCAAACCTTATGTGCCATGCTGAATTTCTGTAATCTTTCACCATGTGTATCGTTAGTGACTGATATGTGTGATGTGTATCTAGTTGTCTTGAGGTTTTCCCAGCTTACAAGGTTTCTCCTCTGGAAAGTTGTTAATTGCTGATTGTTGCTCATCAATGACCTCTAAGACCTAAAGAAAAATCATGTTCCACTTTCTGGATGAGGGTACATCACATTTATTTTTGCTGACACTAGCTTTCATCACTTTCTGTTCGAGAGAAGAACTTAGAAACATCTGGTGAGTCAGAGTTTCAATGAAGTGAGGATTGTAGGAAAACCCTCACAATTTTTTTTAAAAAAAGGCTCAAATCTCTAGAGAACTCTTGGCCACATTTCTAACAGGGAACTGTTGATAGCATCACAACAAGGTTATTAATGGACTACCAACTTCTCTCTGTGCATAGTGAATATGATGGGGGGAAGGGAATTTTGGTATGTGCTGAGTTTTGCTCTTTTTTAATCAATTGTATCCTTTTTACTGCACCTCCATAATTATATAAATGATAACCTGAGCCCAAGAATGAATTGTATAAAACTAATGGGATATCCAAAATACCAAAGTGGATTTAAAATTCAAAGACAATGAGCAATTTATGGCAATCAAGTAAATTAATAGTGAGGGGGCAGTCTGTATTTATTAAAGCCAAACCAAGACTCTCTACCTGAACTTTGAATACTGAAAAAAAATATTTCGGTGTTAAATGGAATATCTTCACTGCTGATTAACTTATTAAGTCAGTGACTGCTGACCGGGAATAAACAATAATTTATGTTATTTTAATTAATAATAAATTAATTATAAATTAATTAGGCATTTTTCATACATATGTATTATGAATCTATAAAAGATTTTGATACCAGTGCTCTGGAGCATGTGAATGTATCACTTACATGTGACTCATTAAAGCAGCTATGTTGTTTTTCAGAATCACATGCTACTGGCATTGGGAGGCCTGTGCTTTGGATATTCCATCCTGGAAATAGGATGGAATAGCTACATTAATAAGTCACAGAGAAGTACCTTCCTGTGGGTTTCAAACCACTTCTTCACATTAATCCAAAGCATTAAATAGTCTTAATTGGTATTAAGTCTTGGGGTCCTCTCAGCAAATAGCTTCTCATTATAGAGGCCAGCAGAGGCCAGCAATGACATCTGTTTTTGTTTGTTTGTTTGTTTGTCTCATGTTACTTATAGACAACCAAAATCATATAATATGATGTTTTATAAACATATAAGCAATATCATTAATTAAACCATTTACAAATTCGGTGTGAAAATGGCAACAAAGGGTAATTCTGTTTGTCAAGGTGAAGAGGTGACAGATACTTTGGGTTTCAATAAGACACAAATACAGTCAGTAAATGTGTCTGCTGAACATGAAGAGAGGAATAATAAAATATAAGAGGTAAAATACTCTTGAGCTCAGTCTTGATGTGTTCTGCTCAACTTCCTGAAGAAACTAACTATAAACATAAATTGTATTGCCTTTTTATGTTTTAAGTAAATATGTTTATATGGTTCCATAAAATTGATGTTATTTTAATTTCAGTGGTGGTTCTATCATTTATATGGTAGGAGACAAAGATCTGCAATAAATGAACCTTATTGGACATAGTGCTAGCTTTTCTTTTCACAAATATAATTCCTACATATTCCTATTGGGAGATAATGCAACCTTTCTCTGTCTTGCCAAATGATTCTAGTAGGGCTTTCATCTTGTATAAATGAAAAATGTTTGTATTTCCAATGACAATTGCAGCCTGCCTTGATAACACCCTGTACATTAAAATCATTTCTAATCTGTGTCAGCCCCTTGAGATTATCCAGGAAGAAGCATATTGAGGTTCACCATCGTTATCTTTATTGTAAGTTGCAAGACTGAAAATATTTCTTTCCTCCTCTCTATTTATTCTCTAGAAAACTAAGGAGGGTCCCTTCTAAATTACTTCTGCTGTTTTGCTCCCATCCATAGGGTAAGCTGTTCCTTATCAGACCACTGCCTAAGCTGCAGCTCTTCCTGCTGCCTCCCAATGACATTCTCACATATCATTACATCTGGCACCTCTTCAGGTATCGTAACCTAGATCCTGGAATTGTTATCCTTCTGAGAATTCTTTGGTACGTTTCCTTTTCTACTTTAATAGAAAATGAGTGACAATATCTTCTGACGGCTATGGAACTTGTGTAATGTCCTGAAAGCTGCACTAATGGACGTGATTGGGGAGAAAAATTGTGCTCCATTGCACTTAAATGAATCTATTAGAGAGAGAGAAATCTGAAAAATGAGCCATGGTTTGTTTTTGTTTCTTTTGTTATCTTTACTCCTCCTGCAAGTTCATTTAGTCGTTGCTGATTTATGCTAAGATGATTAAAGGCTTGGAGACAAAATCATATGAAGAACAGTTGGCATGATAGCAAAATTCTAGTATTTCAGAGGCTGCCACAAAGAAGTGGGATAATCAACCTATTTTCCAAAGCACCAGAAGGCAAGACAAGAAACAATAGATGGAAACTAATCAAGGAAAGAAACAACCTGGAACTAAGGAGAAACTCTCTAACAGTGAGGATAATTAACCAGTAGAATAGTTTGCTTTCAAAAGCTATAGGTGCTTCATCACTGGAAGTTCTTAAGAAGAGACATGTCTGAAATGGCATAGGGACTCCTACTTGGGGGTGGGGGATGCACTAGAAGACTTCCAAAGATCTTTCTGACTCTATTCTAATTGATTGGTCATGTACTAGAGAAAAATTCCAAATTTTTAACTTCTTTTTTAAAAAAAAATGCCAATTCATGATCCAGAAATGTATTGATGCTGTTTAGAAATGAGAATGGAAAGATATGGACCTATTTCAGTCTGGTGTTGGGACCAAGACAGCATCAAAGTATTGATCATACTTGTGGATGATTTCCACAGCCTCTTGACTTCTAAGAAAATGAATGGCAAAAGCTGACAGCTTTTATACAACATGAACTTGCTCTTTATTACATACTTATGGATAATATAAGGCTATTAAGGTGGGGAAAATATCACAAGAATGTTAGATCGGTGAGAAGCAGCAGGTGAGAGGCCCGAGTGAGTTTCAGCCCTTTTTACTGCAAGAGTAAGTGACTGCGCTCTGCCGGCTGGGCTGCTGGAGCTCGCCTTTTAAGGAGCTCCGGCAGAACAGTCAGCCAATGACAGTAGTTTAAACTTCCCGGGGTTTGGGCAACCAATCCCCGGTGAGCATGTGAAAACATGTAAATTAAGGAGCTCTGGCAGCCCAGCCAGCAAATAATAGTTGTTTAAACTTCCTGGGGTTTGGGCAACCAATCCCCAGTGAGCATGTGAAAACATGTAAATTCAACAACGTCCGTCTGTCCATAACAAAGAATATAGTAGAAAAAAAGAGTTGACAGGATAAAGGCAATTGGGGAAGAGGCCTTTGACAGTTTAAAAAAATGGGAGAATTCTGCTAAGATTCTGATGGTAGAAGCAAAGACAAGAAGAAGAGGTGTTACTGAATATGCAAGTCACATCCTAATCATTGCCAGTTTAATTATGGAATACATTTATGAAGTCTTATTAAGTTTTATGCTCTACTTCTTTGAATAATTATACAGTTAGAGTTCCTGAGTCCATATTTCAGATCCATGAGTGCTCCGATTCATCAACCTATTTAATCGTAGGCTGGATTTTAATGCTATCTCTGAAACTATATCCTATGGTATAATCTTCTCATAGTTCTACCTATTTTTAGCAATTAGGACATCTCAGTCCTAAGTTAGATGTTTGGCCCAACAAAACAATCAGATCAATCAAAGCAACCCCCTCACACACACCAAATGTTAGTGTCCCTAGCCCTCAGATCACGTTGAAACTCCCCTGACAAAAACTGAATCTGACACGATCCTCCTGGATCTGTGGAATAGCTCCTCATGATACCATTGATACTAATGATATCTAAGATTAGATACCAATGGCAATTGTCCACAACATCCTTTGCTCTGAGTAAATGGACCCTGAAATCAGATTGGGTACATTTCTAAGAAGTCTGCCCACACCATTCCCCTCACCTTCAAAAAAAAGAATAATTTGGTAATCCAAACAATTAACAATCTTGTTAATTGTGGATAAAATGGAATTTATTAGAGGCACTTCTGGCTTTCAGCTGCAATAGTCAAATGCAGGAACTCTGAGGATTAACTTGGCTTAGGGGGTTGAAAGTTTTACCATATATCCTTTTTTCTATCTCTGTTTTATACTTGGGGTCATGATTTTCCCTAATCATAATACATTGTTAGATTCAAAACTCACACTATAACTACCTCAATAACACCTCATTTATTTAGGCTGCATTTAAAGAAATCATGTAGCAGTTCACATCATAATTAAGTCATCCACAACCTCTAAGAAAGGGGAATGGTATAGCTGTCTCAGGACCTTGAGTTCCTAGAGGGAGGGAGGGAGGGAGGGAGGGAGGGAGGGAGGGAGGGAGGGAGGGAGGAAGGAAGGAAGGAAGGAAGGAAGGAAGGAAGGAAGGAAGGAAGGAAGGAAGGAAGGAAAGAAAGATTCTATTACCTACACCTTGAAATAGATTCCTTGATACATTCATCAAAAATTGGTCTGCCCATTAAACTCAAGAGCATGAATGAAACAATTTATCCCCAAAACAATTCACCCCAAAGGGATTAGAGTAACTCCTTCATTGTAGGTATTTCATTTTGTCTATGTTATTGGCTCAGGGCTCAGAGACTTTGAAATAGTATTATACAACATCCTTAACCTTGTCAGTTAAAAGACTTAGCAGAAACATTTGCCTTGGCTGGTGTTGTTTTTCTTTTAGTTTGTGTCAATCCAACTCCTTTAATTAGTTTATAATACTGTATGAAAGTGGAAAAATAGGTCAATTGAATATGTGGATAAAATATTGTACAACAAAGGCTTTATCAACCTAGATTTCATCTGTTTGGTTGCTCTGATTTGCAGATTCTTGCTAGATTATTTTTAATAGAACAACATGAACTGCGTATTAGTTTTCATGTAGCACAACACTAACAGCAGACTCTAGAACAAAGGAATCTAAGCATATCTGGTGAAATTGGTTCAGGATCACAGAATTTTGTTAATAAAAAAGACAGATAGATCCCATCTCAAATGTAACCTTGGAAGTATCTTAAACTTGGATCCATATGGAAAATGGGTAAAGAGAAAATAATGATTTGTAGGGAAATAGAAGCAGTGGCGATGGTGAAAGCTTCTAAGGAAGCAAAACTTTTAAAGCAGGTGAACAGCCTTGCCATCAAGGATCAAAAATTAAAGACTGGAATGTGACATTGATTAATATGACCCCTGGAAACGGGGAGAAAATAAAGCTGGATTTTATGTCACTTTCTAAAATGTGGTTTTCTTCTAACTATTATTAAAACCAACAATATGAGAGTCTCTCACTCTGAGATAGTCCTCAAAGTAATGAAAATTGATAACCCATATCTTTATGTGTTAGCATACCTGATCTTGTGTAAGAATGCCAACATTTTGCAAAATCTTAAGACAAAAATGCCAAAATCTTACAAAAGAACTCACCAAAGTTTTATGCTCTTACTTGAGCTTTTCTTACAGGATTACTGAATCTTTTTACATAAGCTTTTCAAATAGGACTACTAAGTCTTTATGGGCAATATTTTGTGAGAAAGTTATGTCCCTTAATTTAGTTATCCTAAATTCTGAAAGGGTTTAGATGAACTGTGCCTACGCCTTGTAAGAATAATACACTGAGCACTCACATTTGGGAACCAGTAGCAAATGTAATTGAATCCCATCCCTAGACCAGTGGTGGGCTTTAAAATTTTAACAACCTGTTCCTGCTTTAATGACTGGCTGGGTGGGCATTGCTGGGTGGGCATGGGACTGAGTGGGCATGCCAACTCGATGTAACTTCTTTGCCTAAAAAAGATATACTTTTTAGGTATATTGTGAATTTAATAGAAATGGGAGAATACACACTGATCAGTAAAATCCAAAATCAAAGTTTATTTTTTTCCACCTTAAGCAGAAAGTTCTGTAGCAATAAAAGTACTTATATTCTTTCATTTGATCATCTCTGCCATCTCTGCCAACTCCATTAGCTTCTGTAGCCATTTGTCCATGGTGGGAATCAAAGTGTTCTGCCATCTACTGTTGCTGCTGTCAACAAAGTTCCAATTTTTTTTCAAGTCTTTTTTAAATTAAATTCAAAAGAAAAGTTTCTGATTTCATTTTTATCTTTATTTTAAGAATTTTATGTATTGAAATATTAATCTTACTCCAAAATTTATTTGCTTTATCACATGTCCACCATAAATATAAAATGTTGTTTATTTTTATATTTGCAACATTCATTTAGAATAAAATAGTATAGAATTCTTTATTGGCCAAATGTGATTGGACGCACAAGGAATTTGTCTTTGGTGCATATGATCTCAGTGTACGTAAAAGGAAAAAAAGGAAAAGGAAAAAAGGAAAAAAAAACACATATATCAAGAATCATAATATACAACACAATGATAGTCATAGGTTACTAATAAGCAATCAAATCATACTAGGAAAAAACAGAACAATACAAATCATAAACATACAAACAACATGGTTATAGTCATGAGTAAAATACCTTTATATGTTCTAGATAACTTATTCAGTGTTAAATACCAGTGGTACATCATCTTATACAAAATTCTTTTAAACTATAGTTTAATATGAATTTTAAATCTTTTGGCCATATATATTCCCATTGTTCAAGCATTATATTTTATGCAAAGTTACTTGCCCACCAAATCACACAATGTTTTACATGTTCGTTTTCAAAATTCAGCTTTAGTAACATTTTATAAACCTTAACAATAATATGTTCATCAATACCAAACAGTAAGATTTCATCTTTAATTTACATTCATCTTTAATGGAATCGAACCAATAACTCTTTTTTTATCTAGTTTAAATCTTTCTTTCAATTGTTGATATGTAAATCCATGGCAAATGTAGCCTTCTAATTCAAGCTCTTTCTCTAGCTTTAGGGCAGGACTACCAGAATTGAAAAATATTAACAATACTAAATACTAACAATCTGAGTTCATTACCATTTCTTTTCTTTTTAAAAAAAAAAAGCTTCCTGAGGACTCCCCTGATTTATTAAGCCAATAAGTCTGTCAAAAAAAGAAACAAGGTAAGTCTGGAATGACTTTTTGGTAACAAATCCATGTTGACTCAGTTTGATTGTTACAGTCCTATACAAGGGTGGGCTTCAAAAATTTCAGCAACAGGTTTTCTGCATGGTTGATGGGTGGGCGTGGTCTAGTTGGCCTCCTGCACCAGGGAGGAAGGGGCGTTTTCAGCTTCCCCAGGTTCCAGAGGCTTTCCTTGAGTCTCTGGGAGGGTGAAAATTGCCTCCCCGTGTCTTCCAGAACTTTCAGAAGTCCTGTTTTTCCCCATCCCCTAGCCTTTGCATGGGCCATGCACTTACCTCGCATCCAAAATGGGCCCCGTGGAGACTCCTGGGAAGAATAGGATGGGGTTGGAGGGAGGGTGGAGTGGGTGGTGTCAGCCAGGGCTGGGATTTGGAGGTTCTCTAAACCAGCCATAATTTAGCTATTGGTTCTTCCAAACCCGGGCAAACATGTAGCAGCCACCCCTGGTCCTATACAAATTCTTACCAGGATCATGTTTAAGAATAACTTTGGCCAAATTAGATACTAAACTGGCAGATATACAATTTCTTGGCTTCCTTCCTTCCTTCCTTCCTTCCTTCCTTCCTTCCTTCCTTCCTTCCTTCCTTCCTTCCTTCCTTTGTTCTCTTCAAGTTTCCTGGATCTCACAACGTCTCCTGGAGTCCTCAAACATTTTGTTTAGTGGTGTTGCAGTCACCTTTGTCCGTTCCTTCAGTAACTTGGAATTCAATTTATCAGTTCCAATCATTCATTTTTCTACTTATCAGAAACAATCATGTTTGGAAGCTGACAGCAGAAAATCCATTTCAGAAGTTGGTGAGTTGACAGTTATGTTCCCTCACTATGAATGTCCACTATTATGAATATTTCTGAGAAGATGGATGGAAGATGTCCATCACTGATGAGTCAAAAGATGAATGGGAAACATTATTACTGTTTACAGTAGCTTTCATTATAGCAGCATGGGGGAGTTTTCTTGATATGTCCTTACCACAAGAGGATCTCTAGTTTTCCAACATTCATTTACATGACTATGGTTTTTCAGAAAGTATTCAGTAAAATATCTTTTCAACTTTATGACTTAGATGGGTCATTTCTCCTACCTCTGTAAATTTCTCTACATGATGATGATGCTCTTTGGTTTTGATATTGCAAAAAAGAAGGAAGAAGATCATTTCTAAGGGGAAGTGATGTTCTCTCTAAGCAGTGTTTCTCAACTTTAGCAATTTTAAGTTGTGCATACTTCAATTCCCAGAAATCCCCCAGCCATCTGTTTGGGGGAATTGTGGGAGATGAAGTCCACACAGTTTAATGTTAAAAAAAGGTCTAAGGATTAATTATGGAGAGAAAAAGTTACAGCTCATCTCCTTCCTCTCTTATGTGTTATAGTTATATGTCATCTCTGGACTTGGACTGGGCTAGAAAACCCAGTGACAGCTACTGTCACCTGATATTTTCCTGAACCACACCATAAAACACAGCTTATTTGCGAGACACAATCCAAAAGTACAAATAACTGTTGTTCATATCTTCTAATCCACCTTCTTCTATCAAGTCAAGGCAAGCCTTTTATCTGAGACTAAATGACTGACAGTGAAATACATCCCTGTTTTCTCACACTGATTAAATGCTGGGACTGGCACACATCCATATAGCTGATGCTACTAGAGTAGAACTGCCCTATAAACCAGAAAAACAGCTTTATATTCTTACCTTGTTCCCATCAAGGTTGTGTTGGAGGAAAATTCAGTCAGATATGCCAGATGTCTAGCATTATTATCAAAACCAGAGAACTATTTATATATGATATTAGAATAATTGTAATAGAATGAAAAGATATACAGGTAGTTCTTGAATAACCATTACATGATTTTTTATTGCTAAATGATGCAGTTGTTAAGCGAATCATACCCTATTATACAACATTTTTCACTGAATCACACAATTATAAAGCAAATATGGCTTCCTTCATTGACTTTGCTCGTTAGAAACACCCTGGGAAGGTTGCAATTGGTGGTTACATGACCTTGAATTTACTACATCCATCATACTGGTTGCTTAGCATCCAAATTTTGATCATGCAAACAAAGGGCTGAATGTTAAGTCACTTTTTTCAACATTCTTGTAAGGTAAAGGTAAAGGTTCCCCTCACACATATGTGTTAGTCATTCCTGATTCTAGGGGGCAGTGCTCAAGTTAGTTTCAAAGCTAAAGAGCCAGCGGTGTCCAAAGACATCTCTGTGGTCATGTGGCCGGCATGACTAAATGCTGAAGGCACACGGAACGCTGTTACTTTCTCACCAAAGGTGGTCCCTATTTTTCTACTTACATTTTTACATGCTTTCAAACTGCTAGGTTGGCAGAAGTTGGGACAAGTAATTGGGAGCTCACTCTGTCATGTGGCGCTAGGGATTCGAACTGCCAAACTGCTGACCTTTCTGATCGACAAGCTCAGCATCTTAGCCACTGAACCACCACGTCCCTTAAGATTGTTGTAACTGTCATTAAATATATTGCTGTAAATTGAAGAGTACTTATTCTCAGAAAGTGAAGAGAAAGTAAAACTGCTATTCTACTAATCCCCAAGCAAAGAGTAAAGTTTAAATCATCATACGAAAATAGAAATATTATTATAGTATTTGACTTGATTAAGGATGCAAATAATTTCTGGGAGCTGCTTTGTATTCTTTGTTAATTCCCAAAGGATCCTTGGCACATTCCCTAGAATATTAGCAGAAATAAAGTCTGGCAAAAATTCATCTATTACCAGGGGGGAAAAAAAAATAAAACATCCTATTCATATTTGAAATGTACAAAGTAACCATGGAGTTGGCCTTTTCATTATTTTTACTGTAAAAATGACCAGGATATTAACCTCAATATTGAAGGAAAAGAGAATCTCCTCAAGGATTTTTTGTTTTGTTTTGTCTTTTGAGGCATTTCCTGGAATGACCATGTGACTCAGCAACATTGCATTTTTCACTGCTCATTCCAGGAAGCATTGGCATGTCATCCTTTTCAAGCATTTAGCTGATAAATAAATAAATTAAAACAACAACAATAACCAGCTACCTTGAATAGTTTCAAAAGCAAACAGAATCCTCCTGCCTTGCTTCTAAATGAAGTTGAGAATTTATGTTTGAATAATCATTAAACATACAGACATAAATCTGCCCTCAGTGGAATTCTGCCTTGCAAAGCGAAAAGTCTCTGGTTGGACTGAAGCCAATTGCCATTCCCTGAACTTGATAATAATGAGTGATGGGCAACTGATGTTTCCATTAGAGCCAGGCTGAAATTTCTTAAATTTTTGTCTGAGGACATGATGAGATCGTCCTTTTTTTGTTTCCCTAAAGTCCTATGCAGAGAAAAAGGGAACACTTATAGAATTTAGCTTTGAACAATTTCTATTGTTATTGTCCACACAAGGAATTCCTCAGAATGATGCTACATCTGGAGATCTGTACATACAAAATGATAACCAAATTGTGGGCACATCTGTCAGGTTCAAGTTAATGTACCTGTCACAAATCACAGCCTGGTCAGATTCAGCCTTGACAACTTCACTTGCTTTGACTGTCTGAAATGACATGAGGAAGTAAAACCTAAATATCAAAATATTATAAAAGTTAGGAAAGATATTATAATTTCTCTAAAAAAATAAATAAAATAAAAGCCCATTGTGGTTATAGAACATGTAAATTCTAAATTTTATCAATAGTTTAAAATAGTACTTGAAGAAGCTGTTTTGGTATAGTCAGCCTACTCAATTTCTGCTCTCAAATGACCACAACTCTTAGAATGCTAATGTTTCTTACAGAGCAACTTCTAGTTTTTATGTAATTATTATAAATTGTCTCAAGCACACTTTAATTGGAGGGACAATCCAAATTTGTTATTGATTTGACTATACAGGTCATCACATAATTTTTGGACTTCAGGTAACCACACAAGGAAAGAAATTTTGATAGTGGTGAAGCTATCAGACTAGAAACCAGGAATCTATGAGTTTTAATTTCATTTTACTCATGAAACCAACTGGATGACTTTGGGCCAATCTCTCTGTGTGTGTGTGTGTGTGTCTGTCTCTCTGTCAATCTCTCTCTGTCTGTCTCTGTCTCTCTGTCTCTGTCTGTCTCTGACACACACTCTCTGTCTCTCTGTCTGTCTCTGTCTCTGTCTCGCTCTGTCTCTGACACACTCTCTCTGTCTCTCTGTCTCTCTCTCTGTCAATCTCTGTCTGTCTGTCTGTCTCTTTCTCTCTGTCTCTCTGTCTCTGTCTGTCTCTGACACATTCTCTCTGTCTCTCTGCCTGTGTCTGTCTCTCTGTCTCTGTCTCCTGTTTCTGTCTCTGTCTCTCTGTCGCTCTGTCTCTGTCTCTGTCTCTCTGTCTCTGTCTCCCTCTCCCTCTCCCTCTCCCTCTCCCTCCCTCCCTCTCTCCGTCCCTCCCCCCCTCTCTCTGTGTCTTTGCCAGACAAAGTAGAAAATGATGAACCACTTCTAAAATCTTGCCAACTGCCTGGGTGGTTTCAAATGTATCCTTCCCCTCACACCAAAAGCAACTAGAAGTTTTTGTACATGACAGTCTGTCCTTAATCTGATCTTTTACATCTTTCATCTTTACTTTTAAAGCCCTACATGGTATCAGACCTGGGTACTTGAGAGACCGCCTCCTGCCAGTCACCTCCCAAAGACCTATCAGATCCCACAGACTAGGCCTCCTGCAAATTCCATCTGCCGGCCAATGTCGGCTGGTGACTCCTCGGGGGAGGGCCTTCTCTGTGGCTGCTCTGGCCCTCTGGAACGATCTCCCCATGAAGATCCAAATGCTTACTACCCTTCCGGCCTTCCACAAAGCAGTTAAGACCTAGCTGTTCCGGCAGGCCTGGGGCTGTTGAACTATCCAGCCCCATTTGAGGTTACGGTTGTTGTAGAATTTTAAATTGCTGTTTTTTATTTTATTTTTTTGTATCCCTTCCCTTTTTATTGTTAGCTGCCCTGAGTCTCTCGGGAATAGGGTGGCATACAAACTTAATTAAATCAATCAATCAAATCAATCAATCAATCAATGGCATAACCATTGAATCAATTCTGGAATTGATTCCATTCACCTTGCTGTTGGTCATACTTATCTTTTATATCCTTCCAACTTTCCTAGTGTTAGAGGATTTTCTAAAGAGCTAAGTCTTTGCATAATGGTTCCAAAGTAGGATAGTTTGAACCTGTGCTTTGAAGGAGAATCTGGATTGAATTATTTGATTATCCATTTGTTTTGTTGCCTTCCAGTAGTATTCTCATGAATTATATGAGATTGTTTTATACATATATTTATGTATAGATATGTACAGATTGTCCTCAATTTACAACAATTTGTTTAGTGACTGTTCCTAGTTACAGTGGCACTGAGAAAGGTAACAACCATTTTTCACAGTTACAACCTTTGCAGAATCCTTATAGCAATAGCAATAGCAGTTAGACTTATATACCGCTTCATAGGGCTTTCAGCCCTCTCTAAGCGGTTTACATATTCAGCATATTGCCCCCAACAACAATCCGGGTCCTTATGATCATATGATCAAAATTTAGATGCTTTATAATTGATTCATATTTATGACTGTTGCTGTGTCCTAAGGTCAGGTGATCCCTTTTGCAAACTTATGACAAGCAAAGTCAATGGGGAAGCCAGATTCACTTAACAACTGGGTTATTAAGTTATCAACCACAATAATTGACTTAACAACTGTAGCAAGAAAGGTTGTAAAATAGGTCAAAACTTTAATTGGAGGAATAATTCAAATGATTTGACTATATGGCTCATCAAGTCATTTTTGAATTGATGTCTTACTTAACCACATACATTTTGGGCTCAGTTGTGGTCATAAGTTGAGGACTACCATGTTTCCTTGAAAATAAGACAGAATCTTATTTTCTTTTGACCCTCAAAATAAGTGCTTGGCCTTATTTTTTGGGAGGTCTTATTATTTTTGAGGTGAAGGAAGCAGCGAGCGGTGCCACCTCATGGCTGCTATTGTGTTACAATATTTTTGGGGAGGGCTTATTTTCATGGGAGGGCTTATTTTAGTGTGTGCACGCAAAAGCTCAATTGGGCTTATTATTTGGGAAGGTCTTATTTTCAGGGAAACGAGGTACCTGTATATATGTATTTATTTTCTTTTTTGGCCTTTTCATAATCATTAAAGTCAAAGTTTTGAAGAAATCACTTACAGGACAATACTGTATATCATTAACTGACAATAAAGGAAAATATTTGTAGCTCTTGGTTGAAATGAGTGTAGTGTCTAGCACTGATGATATTTACCTAGTTTGGATCATGAAACGTCTGCAAGAAAACAAGCAAACTCAGACAGCACCAAGGACCCTTCAATATATTATTTGCTTTAAAAAAATAACCAAGTGTTGTTGCGGTGATGTTTATGAAAGTCCTTCTCGTGAACTCAATCTCTTTTCCTGGGAATAAAATCTTCTGAATTTAGTGGGACTTAATGTTTCTTTAAGTATGTGTGGGATTGAAATGACTCTAAGTGATGCATAGCTTGACATTTCTTGTGACCATAAATTGCATCCCCCCCCCACCCAGAAAGAATCCATGCATACATTATTGGCTTACAAAACAGAGTTGGCTCTTCCTTTTTTTTCCCAGGTAAATAAATAGAACAGAGTAGAGATTTGCTTGAAAGGCATGGAGAATTTGATCAAGATTCTCAGGAATGTGCAAATACTGGAAGTGTCTGCACTGCTGCTTTATTGGGGGGGGGAGTATGTCAGTAGATGTGCTAAGAACATGAAATAGGGCAAAGGATACAGGTTTATGCTATTTATGTTTATGGAAATCCTTAGGACAGCAGCATCTGAAATCGTGGTTGAGATGTTGCAACCACTGGCCAGGCATGCCTTTGGTTTTAGAACATTTTGTTCAGGACCTGGATTAGGAAAAAGGAGATCAAATTAGCAACAGAGATCTAGGATTAAGTACAACAGCCATATAAATCATGCCTGCTATTTTGGCAGAGTAAAGGTAGCAGTGGCTAAGTGTCTCTACTGGAGTTCTTCAACACTGCAGCTTTGTCAAAAATAGTTGTATAATACAATATAATACAATACAATAACTGAAGAGTATCAGAAGGCCAGAAATCAACCTAGTGAAGGAAATCTATTTGTATGCTCCTGCTTAGCATCTTCTAGAAAAATCTAGTCCAAGAGCGACCATGGATTCTAGATCAATGTTTTTCAATATTTAATATTTAAAATGTGTAGACTTCATCTTCCAGAATTTTCTTCCAGAATTTCCTGGCCAGCTCATCCTCACTGGGGAATTTGGGTGTGAAAGACCACATATCTTAAGATAGCCAAGATTGATAAACCCTGAGATAGACATTTAAAGGACTATAGAAGAAAACAAAATCTCATCGTATGTATGTTGTGTATCACCCAGTAGATAATTCTAGAAGGGTTTTTTCCCTAGTTAATTGTTTTACTACAGTCCATTATAAAATGTGAGTAATAGATAGTGTAATAAAGATAATAACAGAATATGGTGGTCTTTAATGTATAGAAACTAGAAATAGTTACTACTGATGGATTTAGATAAATTCAAACTTCAAAAATGAAAATATATTGAAATTAAATCTGATTTCCTAAATATAAATATTGTAAACAAGGCTGCTTAAATTATAAAAAGTATGACATTACTAAACAATTATGAAATGCATTGACATTTTTCATAATATAAAAAAACTACAATATTTAAATTTAATACATTAAATAGTCTCCACTGTATTGATATTTATTGTTATTTAAAATATAATAAAAGGAAAAACAGGAAAAGTTGAGGAAAAAGGAAGAAAAAGGTGCTACTTGGAAAAAGTAAATAGGTATTTAATTTTTAACTCCCCCTTTTTTATATTCTGGCTAAATTACAGTGTTTATAAATATTTATACTCCTTAAAAACCAACCTGTAATTGTTAGTAATTGTCATGCTGTGTGACATATAGTGTGTATAGGTGAAGGTTCCCCCATACATGCATGGTAGTCATTTCTGGCTCTAGGGAGCAGTGCTCATCTTCATTTCTAGGCCAATGCTGTCCGAAGATGTCTCCGTGGTCATGTGGCCGGCATGACTAAATACTGAAGACACAAGGAATGCTGTTACCTCCCTACCAAAGGTGGTTCCCATTTTTCTACTTCATTTTTGCATGATTTTGAACAGTTAGGTTGGCAGAAGCTGAGACAAGTAATGTGAGGTCACTTTGTTATGCAACACTACGAATTTGAACCACTGAATTGCCCACCATCTGATCGACAAGCTAAGCGTCTTAGCCACTGAGCCACCACTGGTCACTATAGTCCAGTGG
This sequence comes from Thamnophis elegans, assembly GCF_009769535.1. Classification (NCBI taxonomy): domain Eukaryota; kingdom Metazoa; phylum Chordata; class Lepidosauria; order Squamata; family Natricidae; genus Thamnophis; species Thamnophis elegans. Next base: position 16,850,084 of record NC_045558.1, on the reverse strand, counting down.
TGAGTTGCGGATCCCGTCACAACCGATACATTGCCACGGGACCAGGCGTCCACCACGGGCATGTGCACAAGTGCACCCACTGCCCTGGGACACTCCAGCTGCTCAGCGGAACATTGTGCAGGCACCGTATGCTGCCCCTGCATCTGCAAATAGCTCAGTTAGCTTAAATACAGGTAAGGAACAAGGGCGGGCAGGTGGGCCCTCCAAAGCACTGGTGGATGCTGCTCCCAGCAGCCACTGGTACACCTATACCAGGGTGTACCTCCCGCAACCCACTCTTATTGTCCCCCTATAGTGTGCACAGAATATAAACTTCTGTAGTGTATTTCCGATGTTAGTTTCAGCTGCTGCTTATTGTCTAAATTTAAATTCCAAATCAGATACTTCTGGTGTTGTATCTTTGTTCTAACGTGGAATCAGGTTATTCCCAGAGCCTAAGAATCCTCTTCTAGTCCTGATTCATGCAGCTGACATTTAAGGTCTATAAGGCAGAAAGCAGAATGTAGCTATCAAATTTAATAATTGTTGATAATTTTATGTTCCATGGATTTGTCTAGCCCAGGGGTCAGCAACCAGCATCTCTTGAGCTGCATGGGGTTCTTTCATCTTTCTACTGCAGCTCCCTGCCACCAGTCAGTTCCACAATTGATAGGGCCTTTGATTAGGACACGTAGAGGAAAAAGGACTCCATGCTAGGAGGAGACACTATGATGAGGGAACCAAACTTCCGGTCAGCTCAGGAATTGTATGGGGGGGGGGGGGGCTTCCGCTTAGGACCTTTGTGACTCTTTGAGTGTTTAAGGTTGCTGACCTCGGATCTAGCCCTCCTATTTAAACTATCTAATACAGTAATTATCAGGATATCTGGTACAGTAAAATGACTTCTTGTTGTTGTTTTTTGTTATAGAAGACCATATAATTTGTTAACATTCTAACAGTAGAGTCAGCATTACAGTATATATGTAAAAGTCCTTAGGAAAAGTAGGAAGGAAAAAAAATATCCCTGTGTAAGAAGTTAACAATGGCAGTTTCCCTCCAACCGGAATACAGCTCTTTTATTATTCTGAACAGAAATAAAATCTGCCCATTCAGCAAAGTGGAGAACAATCAGAATTCTCTCCAAAGTCTTTATTAACCATTTCCTGTTGTCTTAATGGTAGCTGAGAAGAAACAGATGTTTTCCCTGGTGGCAGGATCTTTGTTGTACAAATCAAGGTTCTGAAGGATTGTTTCATTTTCAACTATTCTGTTTCCAGCTGTAGAATTTAGTCACATCAGTTTCTTCAAAGAAATGTATGCTTATCTGGTCAATAATTAGAACCAGATCACAAGAATCAATGTGCCACCAGGTTAACTTTGCTTATACAGAACATCAGCCAAGGTAGATCAAAAGGAAGAAAATGTTTCTTCAGAAGAACGTTCAAAAAATTAATATTAATTAATATTATGTTGCTAATTTAAATGTATGTGGAGGACATTCATTCTTCATCTTCTCAGGTGACAACTGCTAGAAATATGAAATCCTTCATAGCTTGGGACCATGTTATCTGAAGAATGAACTCTTCCCTGGTATTTCTGTCTAATTCAGTCTGGAAATTGGGGATGCTATGGGTCCCATCAGCCAAGGAATTTTGCCTAGTGGAACCTAGGATGTATGCCTTCTTTCTATAGCTTCTGAGTGTGTGGATCCCATTTCTTTTATACATTGATATTTAATGTTACAATTAGCTGCTATACTTATATATTTATTTTTTCATTATGTTTGTAATTAGTTTTAATAGATTTTATATTTGCTTGCCAGAATCATTTGTTTTGTATAGTTAGCTATAAAAAATCAATGGATGGATGGATGGATGGATGGATGGATGGATGGACACAACTACATCAACAGCATTTTTTTAAAGTTTAAAATTACTACCTTTTGCCTTAAGTGGTGAAATTGTGGAAATTTAAATAATATGTTGGTGCAAGCAAGATCTTTGATGAAATAGCAGTAATATTTGGCCACTTTTAATAAGGAATTGGGGCCAGGGTGGCTCAGTGGCTAAGATGCTGAGCTTGTTGATCAGAAGGGTCAGCAGTTTGGTGGTTCGAATCCCTAGCGCCATGTAACGGAGTGAGCTCCCGTTACTTGTCCCAGTTTGAAAGCACGTAAAATGCAATTAGAAAAATAAGGACCACCTTTGGTAGGAAGGTAATAACGTTCCATGTGCCTTCGGTGTTTAGTCATGCTGGCCACAGGACCACAGAAATGTCTTCGGACAGCACTGGATCTTTAGCTTTGAAACTAACTTGAGCACTGCCCCCTAGAGTCAGAAATGACTAACACATATGTGCGAGGGGAACCTTTACCTTCACCTTACAAGAATGTTGAAAAAAGTGACTTACATTCAACCCTTTGTTTGCATGATCAAAATTTGGATGCTTAGCAACCAGTATGATGATTGTAGTAAATTCAAGGTCATGTAACCACCAATTGCAGCCTTCCCAGGATGTTTCTAACAAGCAAAGTCAATGAAGGAAGCCATATTTGCTTTATGATTGTGTGAATCAGTGAAAAATGTTGCATAAAAGGGTGTGCTTCGCTTAACAACTGCATCATTTAGGGTGCAGCACATATGATTAGCACATATACGCAAGGGGAACCTTTACCTTTAATATGGAATTGCTTATTTGTGCTTCCAAACTCAGCTCCTTTCTCTCTGTGTGTGTTTCAATCTGGATAAAAAAGACAGGCTGTGTGATGTTAATCGTGTTTACTTAGAAGGAAAGCTTTCCAGATTCTTTAACATTTACTCCCCAGATGCTCCTATGAAGATACCAATCAGTCTTGGAAGTTTTTTTGATTATTTCAAATTGATTTGCATCCAGCCATCTCCACTATTGTAAACAATGAGTACTTAGCAAGCTAATAGACTCTCTCTCTGGGATTTTTTTTTTTTGGTCACTTCAGACAATATGACTTATTACCATGTTTGCAGATGTAGACATATGGGCCCCTGAAATGAAAGATATTTAGAAACCCAGCCTGTGCTTATTCATCCAGAAGTCTGTACAATTAACATGATGATACAGTGCATGGTCAGCAGCACAACATTTAATCGGGTCCTCCCCAGTTTTGAGAATGTTGATAAGTGTGTATACAATTTATGAACATTCTAGAGCTTCCAACTCTACATGCTTTGTTGCAAGATTACTTTACAGGCACTCTATCAATTAAATAATTTGAGTGAAAAGTGCCCTCTTGATTTTGATGTACGTATATCCTTATATGTGCAGCCCTCATCACTCAGCCCAATCTAATTTATACTTCAGTTGCTATGGGAAAGATTTAGAAGAATAACAGACAACGGAATAACAGAGTTGGGAGGGATCTTGTAGGTCATGTAGTCCAACCGTCCCAACCCGAGCAGAAGACCTTACACCATTTCTTGAAAGCTTCCAGTGATGACGTTTCCACAATTTCTGAAGGCAAGTAGTTCCAATGGTTTATTGTTCTTACTGTCAGAAAAAGATCTCCTTATTTGTAGTTGGAACTCTCCTTGATCAGTTTCCATCCATTATTCCTTGTCTGGTCTTCAGGTGTTTTGGAAAACGCCCTGACCCCCTTCTCTCTGTGACAGCCCCTCAAGTATTGGAACACTGCTATCATCTCTCCCCTGATTAGAAGAATGCAATGAATGTCATGCTGAACACCAGAGAAAACATGGAGATGAATCTGACAAACAAACTGACCAAAAATGTTCTAAGCACAGGGAGATGTTTAGTAGGATATACTAAATCTACTTAGAATAATAGGGTGGTGGTGGGGATAGAAATTCATGTTCATAAAGGAAAGAAAATTATTGACAATTGCATGACCAAGTCCAGTCCAGTTGGAATATAAATATAAGCAGAGATATTAAAGATTGTTGTAGCATATCAGTTGCTTTCAAGTTTCTTTTTGAGTATCAATGCTATTAGAAAAGTCTTTCTCACTGCACTCTTCAAGAGTGAGTACATATTCTCAGTAGAATTGCAGTGATAAAAGTCACTGATGAATTAGAACGAAATGTTAATTTTCTTAAAAATGGACGATAGATAGATAGATAGATAGATAGATAGATAGATAGATAGATAGATAGATAGATAGATATGGAAAAGGAGAAGTAGAGAGGGAGGGAGATATTGTAGCAATGGAGAATACTTGTAGCTCATGATTGAAATTAAGAGTCCTTGGTACTGTCTGATCTGACTTGTTTTCCTGCAGACATTTCATTACCCTAACTAGGTAACATAATCAGTGCTAATAAGGAGTGTTCTTTGCTATCTGTTTATATTCTGCTGTCTTGCCTCTCTGCATGGATGTAAGTGGGGGCAGTTTTAGATATTCTTGGTTGGGCTGTTTACTAATGACTCTTTGGCAATTTCTTGATTGGGGTATTGCTTACTTTATTGTTGGTCTGAAGTTACCCTTGGTGTTAATCTACGATATCTGTGTGCTGATTACTGGTAGAGAGTTCATTGTTTCTTTTGTGTGATAAATAGAAAGATAGATAGATAGATAGATAGATAGATAGATAGATAGATAGATAGATAGATAGATAGATAGATAGATAGATATAGATTGTTTAGATCAGATGCTTCCCACAAGTTCATTGTCTATACAATTTTGTTACAAAGGTAACATTGCCATTTTCCAGAATATTTTTTCCTTCCTATTTAGGCAATAACCTGATTATGTCATTCTGGACATAATTATACCCTAATCATACACAGGCATGCCAAGTTTTTACACATAGGCAAAACTGCCCAAATGTTGCTACCTACTCAGAACCCAAGGTAGAGTTGTAAGTGTAGAAAAATTGACTGGGGAGGGAGTGAGCATATGATAATTAGACCAAAGCTAGATCTATAAGAATATCTTTCCTATTAAATTTATACAATTATTTTATACTTTATTTTATCATTTATTAGATTGAATTTATTAATTACTATAGGTTAATCAAGGCAGAGAACATACCTAATAATTCTTGCTCCTCCAATTTTCCCCACAACAAAAATTCAATGAAATGGATTGGGTTGAGAGAGAGTGTCTGACCCAAAATCACCCAGCTAACTTTTATGCCTAAAGTGAGACTAGAATTCCCTAGTGATTGCCTTAAAGCCACCCAAACCAGCTTTGATATCTAAGGCAAGACTAGAATTCAGAAACCCAATATTTTTTTTACTGTTGCCTTTTTGTTACATTTGTTATATATTTGTAATATATATATATATGTTGTATTTGTGCTGATAAATAAATAAAGGGAGACTAATATAGATCTATTTCAAGCTATTTAGCTCTCATCAGCTAGCCATACCCTTACTGGGATTCATATGTATGTATGTATGTATGTATGTATGTATGTATGTATCTATCTATCTATCTATCTATCTATCTATGTATGTATATGTGTGTGTGTGTGTGTGTGTATGTATGTATGCATGTGTGTATGTATGTATGTATGTGTGTATATATATATGTATGTATGTGTGTGTGTGTATGTATGTATGCATGTGTGTGTGTGTGTGTATATATATATATATATATATATTTGTGCTGATAAATAAATAAAGGGAGACTATACACACAAACACACATACACACACACACACACACACACACACACATATATACAAACGCACACACGTTAATGGTTACAATGATTTTCCTAAAAATGAAATTTGATTGATTGCAAGATTCAGCCTTCTGCAATGCATGTTATAGAGCTCTGGAAATGAGGAAGGGTTGGCATCAGTTTCAGTATGCATATGCATCAAAATTCATAGTAGGGCAGGCTGCTGTTGAACAGGAACAACATAGATTTCAACCATGTGTTAGTAGTTTTTTTTTTCTTTTTCAGCAGAAGGTCTTGGAATAAACCAACAGACTTCCATGCCTCAAGAACTTGGCAATTAACTTGCTACAGAGGAAAACAAGTGCAGCAGGGAAGAACAGAAGAACCTTAAAATGCAACAACAGCATTCGCCATCATCAAGACCATGAAACAAAGAAACATCTCTAACTTCACCAAGTTGCTAGGCAACATAGATGCTAATCAGGTCTGCCCTCTGAGTGATGCCTGCTGGTATATTTTAAGGCACTGCGATCTCTTTCTATCACTATTGCAAAAACAAGATTATTGCTCATAGAATGCTGGGGGGGGGGGGAGCTGGATGCCCACTGATAAGCAAATATATATGCAAGAAGGTCTTGCTTATATGAAGGGGAGCCTCAAATGTTTGGGAAGTTCATGTCCTTTCCAAAAATGCTTGAAGCTTTCATCCTATAATAAATGAAAGTCAGAGGTTCTATCTCACACACCACTATGAACAAACCAACATGCAAACACAGAAAGATATCCTATGTCCCCTTTGTAATTACAAATATCATGACCATTGTTAAGAGAGAGAAACAACCAGCAATGACAGTAGCTCAGTTTCTAATGGAGAGGTGAAGTAGCACAATAGCAAACAGTATTTATTTGCTGAGTATTAGGTGTGGCTGGAAAACTACCCAGCCTTAAATGATTATTAGCATTAGCCACTGGAGTTATGACTCCTGCCATACTTGATTCACATGAATTATGTCAAGCAAGTCCTCTTTGACAGGACCTGTTATTTTCTCAAGGAGTTGCCATGTGGGGAAATGATACTTTGTCTGTGAAAGAGGAGTTAGCCAGAGAATGAGGTAAGGAAAACCATATGGGTAGGTCTTCATTTTCCTTTCTTTTGTTCTCCTCATCCATAAACGTGTGGAATGTAAGACAATTAGAATTCACCATCCATCTCTTATCCCTAGCTTAAAAGCACCAGATATCAGAAAAAAAGGAACATGAGGTATATTTTAGAATTTTTTTTAAAAAAAATGTTTCTTAAAAAGTGCACATCGGAGCTTTAAAACTTAATTATTGAATGATAAAGGGACATGGGGGCACAGTGGCTAAGACACTGAGCTTGTCGACCAGAAATGTGGGAAGTTTGGCAGTTTGAATCCTGTTACTTGTCCCAGCTTCTGCCAACCTAGCAGTTCCAAGGCATGTAAAAATGCAAGTAGAAAAATAGGAACCACCTTTGGTGGGAAGGTAACAGCATTCTGCGCATATTCGGAGTTTAGTCATGCCAGTCACGTGACCATGGATACCTCTTTGGACAGTGCTGACTCTTTGGCTTTGTAATGGAGATGAGCACTGTCCCCTAGAGTTGGGAATGGCTAGCACATATCTGTGAAGGGAACCTTTGCCTTTTAATGTTGCTTGAATAGTAATTAATATAAAGAAAGGTAAAACAAAAACCTTCCTAGCAAATTTTGGGAGCCAGTTCAGGTGTGGGTTGCTCCCAGTTTGACCCGAATCAGGCGAACCGGTAGTAGTGGCAGTGGGAGGCTCCGCCCACCCACCTGGATGCTTTTGTGCATGCGCAGAAGCGTTGCCGGAACATGCCTGAACTGGTAGTAAAAAAATTGACAACCCACCACTGGGCCAGTGATACGTTTAAAATTCGAAGGGAATGTTTTCAGTGTAATGTCAACATGGGAGAAGGGTTGTTTGTTCACAAGATAACTTCCAAATTTATGTCAGCAATCATGTGGACATCTTTCCAGGCAAAATATGAGGTAAAAAAAAAGTAAAGTAAAAACTAAAGTAAAAAAAAAAAACCGGCCTGTAGGTTTTTTTTTTAATAATAAAAATCATTTTATTATTATGAAAGATGTCAATGCTCATGACAATAATAAGAGCAATACATTCTAATAAGAGTTCTGCAAATATTGGGAGGGATTTTTATGTTGATGACCTTCACAAAGGAGCACGTGGACCAATGCATGGCATGGCAAACAAACATGGCTTCTTCCCTTCTAATGAAATGGAGTGACCTTAATGTTTCATTTCGCTCTGCTTTACAGTTTCCTAGCAGCACAGCTTCTTCGTTCTGGAAGTTTAGAAGGATGCCTTCTCCTTCTCTCCTTGCTGAGCTGAGAAAAAATCTTCTTTCGGCTTGGAAAGTAATGTGAAGGAAACAGAGAAAAGCTTTAGGATAAGACCAATTGCTCCATCAAAGCCAATTGCCTTTATTCTGATAAAGAGAATAACCTTACGGGCAGATAACAACATCTGAGTGACTTAGGCCGTCACACAAAAGCAATGACTTGCGTATTTGTGTCAGACTTTAGATCACAAGCATGTTTATCTGAATAAACAATGACATCACCCTGCTTATGTCACCATGGTTTAATGCCGGCACTGTTGGTGTTGATATTGGATTTATTTCATGTCATTACTAAACATGTTCCCAAGCACCTCCTTCACCCAATTTGGCTATGGAGATTCTCAGTCATCCAGGTCACGGTTGCCCCAAAGGTGGTTTTTCAAAAGGCAACTGGACTTCCTTTGTTTTTCCTTAAAGAAAAACTGAAGAACTGGAGAAGCTTCTTGGATGAGAAGTGAAACATTTTCATGGAAAAACAAAGAAAGTCAAGTTGCCTTTGGAAAAAGCATCTTTTTTAGGACACGCAGTGTGGGTTTCTTATTCTCCCCTCCCCCCCCCAATAATAATATGAGCATTTGAACAACCCTGGAAAGATGGTATATAATATGTCTATGTAAAGTAAAGGTTTCCTCGCACACATGTGCTAGTCATTCCTGACTCTAGGGGGCAGTGATCACCTCCATTTTAAAGCTGAAAAGCCAGCATTGTCCGAAGACATTTCTGTGGTCATGTGGCCAGCATAACTAAACACTGAAGATGCATGGAGTGCTGTTACCTTCCCACCAAAGGTGATCCCTATTTTTCTACTAGCATTTTTGCATGCTTTCAAACCACTAGGTTGGCAGAAGCTGGGATAAGTAATGGGAGCTCACTCCATTACATGGGACTAGGGATTTGAACTGCCGACCTTCTGATCGACAAGCTTGGTGTCTTAGTCATTGAGCCCCCATGTCCCATAATATGTCTATGTAGTTTGGCTCAAATACATAAACACAACACAAAATGGGAATTACCCTTGGCAAAATCTTGCTTTGTATTACAGACTAACCTATTTCCTGAAGGGAATGATTCCTGCTTCGTGAATGGCTCCTTGCCATAACCACCATCAGCAAATTAAAATAACATTCCCTCTGCAGCTCACTGCCCTCTTCCAAATAAACATCTTTTTTTCACAGTTCTCCTACTTGGAATAATTTTAGCATTCTCACCATCACAGTTTTGCCTGATGAATCAGAATAATTTCTGTGCTTTCTCGCCTTTTATTGTTGTTGTTTTAAATGATATATTTTATAGGACCTGTTTACTTCATGTAGCAAGTGTTTCCTTGATCCTTTATACACACACACACACACACACACACACACACGCACATGAATAATTGCTTTCTGTATTAAAAGGAGTAAAAATATAGACTTAAATTAGATATTCACCATGGCTGAATATCCTAATAAACTAGCAACCAAAATTTTGAATGTAGCTGAATTTTAACAAAGTAGTTTCAAAGAAAAATAGCTAGGGTAGGTTTATGATTGTAATAAAGAGTTGATTTGAAAAGTAGCCAAGTTTATTATTTGTTTTTGTGTGTGCCAAGAAAATTGAGGGCAACCTGAGTTCTATTAAATTCTAAATCTGCCTTATTTACGATTGTTCATGATTATTCTTAATAATGAATAATGGGATTAAAAATATTATAAACATAAAAATCCTCCAAATTATTCACATTACAGTGTATTTTTAGAATAAACTGAAATCCAGAATCTGCATTGGATTAATGCTAATCACTTCAACTTCAAATTAAGAAGGCTTTAAGGGGGTTTTATTTGTTTGTTTGTATCCCACCTTTGTTATTTTTATAACTAATTCAAGATGGCAAACATGCCTAATATTCTTTCCTCTGATAGACGAGAATATTTGTAACTCAGGGTTGAACTGAACTTCTTCCTGTTTTCCTATTATAACTCAGTTCATGTGTAACATAAAACTATGATTTAGCATCATGAGACTTAATCATAGTCTATCCTGTCTTCATAGTAGAGCTCTACAGAAAATTTCTGATTTTTGTACTTTTCTGTTAGATGTGCTGAAGTTTCTAGCAATATTAGAGCTTGAACAAGTGACATTATTATCATTTCTTGAAACCAACCACATTCAAACCAAGGTGTTTTCAAACTAACCAGTTACAGTTACCTTCCATATATCTAAACCTATATTCTATTTGGACTTTGAGGACGTTCTGTACTTCAAAAAAGAAGGCCATTTTCCATTTTCATCTGGAAAAAAAATAGAATTGGTGTGAGAAGTGTGTGTGTGAATTAAAGAGAGGGAGAAAGAGAAACAACTCTGATTTTGTAAGACATTCATTTTTAGAAGTGATATGTTAGAAAATATGATCCTGTGATTTTTGAATACCTTTATGCATAAACCTGAAGATGGCTATGATGTTTCCCAAATATGGCAACTTTAAGACACATGGACTTCAACCCCCAGAATTCCTCAGCCAACAATTCACCACCACCACCACCACCACCACCACCATCACCATCACCACCACTGTCCTGTTATGTCTAAAGCTGCTAGTATTTGAAAAAAGGAATCCAAGGAGAATTTTCTAAATCACTTCCTCTCTCTTGTCACTTTGTAGTGTATGCTAATAATCACTTGTATGCTAATAATCACTCCATATTTTCAAGAAGAGATTCCAACATTCTTTATGATTATTCAAAAACTGTGGGGGAAAGAATATAAGGATGCAACCAATTTACAACTCTTTGGAGGGCCTTCCTTCAGGTGCTCATTAATATGGAGCTTGGATGTCGGGCTTGGCAAGCTGAAGAGGCAGGAAGTAAATCCGAATGAGAAATATCCTTCCACCCACCCAACCTCCTCTACCCTCCTTTAGGTATTTTAGACTGATTAAGTAGACCATATGGAGGAATGATAAACAGCCAGCCCTGTACTCTGTTTTCTCAATTTTTGCTCTCCTTGTGATTGCTATAGTCCTGTTTTGCCAAACTAATGAGATTATGGCATACCGCATTTCAGCATGCCTCATTGTATCAATTACAAAAAGTTGTACTTCTTCCATCTCATCCCTCCAAAATTGTATTCTTACTTCTACATCTGCAATAGGGTTAATACCCTGTTTCCCTGAAAATAAGACCTCCCTGGATAATAACCCAATCAGGCTTTTGAGCACATGTGCTAAAATAAGCCCTCCTCCGAAAATAAACCCTTCCTGAATATATTGCAAAACCTCAGCAGCCATGAAGTGACCATGCTCGCAGCCTCCTGCACCTCAAAAATAATAAGACTTTCCCAAAAATAAGGCCAATTGCTTATTTTGGGAGTCAAAAGAAAATAAAACTCTGTCTTATTTTTGGGGAAACAGTAAAAAAAATCTCTTTTGATTAATATTACAGTTTATCTTCTGTAAGGAAAGAACTAGGACACAGTAGTGGAAGAATATATCTTTGTTCTTAGGAAGCTCCATTGTTTTATGCTCTCAGGAGGAAAAAAATACAACAATAGATCAGATTGCTTATAGGACTAAAAGACAAAATGTTTGAGAAGATAGAAGGACTCCTTAGCTCACACCATCCAACCCAAAATTGGGCAAGTGGCTTTAGATATTCATTCAAGTAACCCAACAGAAAGTGAAATTGAAGTGTTGGTCTGAAATTTGGTGGCTCTCATTATCTGAATGGAGAAGTGCAGGTTCAGGCTTAATTCCTGGAAGAAGAAATTTAGCAATAGCAATAGCAGTACACTTATATACCGCTTCATAGGCCTTTCAGGCCTCTCTAAGCGGTTTACAGAGAGTCAGCATATTGCCCCCAACAATCTGGGTCCTCATTTTACCCACCTCGGAAGGATGGAAGGCTGAGTCAACCCTGAGCCGGTGAGATTTGAACCGCTGACCTGCTGATCTAGCAGTAGCCTGCAGTGCTGCATTTAACCACTGAGTTAATGCTATTAACTCAGAAACTATCTGACTCCAGGAATATTTCTATTTTAGTCCCTAAATAGGGTTGCACTTCCTCTGAAGCAGTAGACTTGGAATATGGGGATTTTCTTGAATGGACAATTCTTAGTGGAAGAAATTTTGGAAGTTGTGGTGCTCAATTCTGGTTGGGATGCCTGTACAGTATATAGCTTTTTCTGGAATGGGAGGTGCAAACCATGTTCCTACATACCTTTGGAGATCACAGTTAGACCAAGACAGTTTACTGACAATAGCATAACCATTCAGAAACTACAGCCAATGCAAAAATGCAGCTTGATATATTTGTTAAATTTGCTGTAGGAGATAATTGGCTTTGGGATTTAATTCATTCCTTCTAGAGCCTGGAGCCTGGGACATCATCTATTCCAGGATCTTCTTGTTCAATTCACCCTAGTGCAGTAAGCTCAATATGATCCCATGCCAAAAGAGATATACAAGAGGAGGAGATTTAAACAAACATTCTTTGTTATGGTCTGTCTCTTTGGGAACAATTTACCTTCAAAGACGCTGAAATGCAATTAATGCTCTTCTTCCAAACTTTAAGGAACTGCAGAATGAAGAATATTAATATGATATTGTTGTTGATGTTCCTGATAAATAAGAAAAAGATACTGGCTTATACCGGTCATAAACATTAGGTTGTTTATATATTTATTGATTTAGTTGATTACAAGTAGCCCCCAATTTACAACCACAGCTGGGATTAGAATTTCCATTACTAAGCAAGATAAATGAATTATGCCTGGGGGTCAGAGTTAAACATGTAATTAGCATAGAGTCATTGTGTTCTCACAAATGTTCCAAGTCCAACTCCTCCTGAATCCCATTGAGCCAATGTAGGTGTTGAACTTTAATTAATCAGATTCTTGTGCATAGGCTTGAATAAATCAATGCTGCAACTCAGCTGGTGGTTCTGATATTTTGAGCATGACATTAATTTAATAATGCAGCAGTGCTTGCTTTCTGCCCTTGGAATAGAGATATTGAGATGTAAATCTATAGAAAAATAATTTTAGGGGGATGAATTATTTTTAAATTATTGAATAGAATAGAATAATAGAGTTGGAATGGACCTTGGAGATCTTCTAGTCCAACCCACTGCTAAGGCAGGAATCTGGCATATCACTGTTACTTCTCAAGAGTTGACTGGATGAATATCATCACAAAAAACAAGACCCATTGGTTAGGCTTCAGCACAGAAGATTTATTCAGACCTATACATAAGAATCTGGTCAGCTAAAGTTCAACATTAAATTGGCACCAGATAAAGGTCAACAGAATTTAGAACGGATTGGACTCGGAACACATGTGAATAGAATAGAATTAAACTGAGGTTTCATTTAACTCCATCCCCTCTTCCTGCTATTCTGCTATAGGTTGTTTTGTGAATCATTGCTACTATGAAGTGAATCACATGATTCTTACGTTAATCCATGATTACAAGATCAAAGGGATGCTGCGATGGTCACAAGTGGGACGACCGGTTGTAAGTCACTTTTTTCAATAACTTTGAATGGTTACTAAATGAATAGTTGTAAGCCAAAGACTATCTCTACGTGTTTGCTATATTTATATTGGATTGGACTGTATAATTGACCTAAAATCATAATAATCAAATACCATGTAAATCCTAGGGAAGGATGGATGGATAGATGGTTGAATAGATGAGTAGATTGCTCACATCAGGATACTCACCGGATTTCTAAAGAACTGGTGGGATGCACGTTTTAATGCAAACAGAAATGGATACATTTGGATCAAAGACTGTGTTATTTAACTCAAATCAAATTAATGGATTTGAACACTGAAAAAGAGAGATGGGAGGGGAAACTGATGGCTTTCCATTTATCAGGAGAAGAAGGAAAAAAGTAGCATCGCATTGTTGGAGCACATTAAATCTGTACCCTTTGAGCAAACATCAATCAAATCATTAATGTAGAGTACAAGATTTTACAAGCATAATATATAAAAAATGAAAGCCGCAAGGGCCAAGTACTAAGCTCAGGGGATTCCTAGTATAATAGGCAGGTGATCGAATTCTCATCCTAGAAATACAGCTGAGAAGATAAGAAACTCATTCAGTGAACTGTTTGCTTTAAGCACCAAAGGGTTTTTAAAATATTTCACTTTAGACTGCCGGAAGTAAATTAATGGTGCTTATTTTCTTCTGAAAACATTTTCTATTATACCCTATAGCCTTCTAATATATCTATATTTCTATATCTCTTTTCCTCTCCCTCTCTCTCTCTCTCTCTCTCTCTCTCTCTCTCTCTCTCTCTCTCTCTCTCTCTCTCTCTCTCTCTCTCTCTCTCTCTCTCTCTCTTTCTTTCCAAAGTATTCAGCTGGTTCTCTCCAGTTTGGGTGAACCAGTCTCCACCCACCTGCCCCAATGTACTGTGCGAGCACTGTGCATGTGCAGAAGGTGGTGTGCATGCACAGACGTGGTGCATGCAAGCGAAGCATGCACATGCTCACATTTGCAAACCAGTAGGGAATGTAAGTGAATCCCACCACAGTATCTACCTATCTACCTATCTACTTGTCTGCCTGCCTGCCTGCCTGCCTGCCTGCCTGCCTGCCTGCCTGCCTGCCTGCCTGCCTGCCTGCCTGCCTGCCTGCCTGCCTGCCTGCCTGCCTGCCTGCCTGCCTGCCTGCCTGCCTGCCTGCCTGCCTGCCTGCCTGCCTGCCTGCCTATCTATCTATCTATCTATCTATCTATCTATCTATCTATCTATCTATCTATCTATCTATCTATCTATCTATCTAATCAGTCTCCATTCATACATGCAGACAGAATGCATACAGCTAAAGCAAGCAGAAGTGGGGAAAGGGGAAGACTTTTAGTTCTAATTTTGTGCAGAAGATTAGTTTAAGGCATCATTTACAGTCCACTGGAGAAGAACAGAAGACCATTCAGGACAAAGAATTTCTAAATGCAGCCCAGCCAATGTGAAGGTTCAAGTAAAGCTGTGTCATCTCTCTTTCTCTTACATGACCATATAAAAAATATTTGCAACCCTTCTGAATATTTTTCGGAAAGGTTATACAGAAAATGATATAACAACATTTACCATTGAAGGGGATATAATTTCCAATGTTATCCAAGCATAACAGTGTAAACCTGCATAAAATATTGACCTTTAAGGGTAACCTTCACATTTGATATTCCCAACTCTTATTAATAGAATCCCATTATCCTTTTCCTACATGTCTGTGTGGGAATTTTTGTAGTCCATTTGTTTTTCTATCATGTAGGAGCAACATTAGCCTTTTAATAGCCCATTCATCAAAATCATAAAAAAGGGAAAAGATAATTTAGCAGAGAAACAACAAACATTGTAACAACAAAACCAATACAAGATGCTTAGTCTTCTGATTTGAATCCTCTGATGAAGAAATAAGTTTTTAACCCTTACTTAAAAGCCAGCAAGATGCAGCTATTTCCATGTCTGAGGGGAAGTTGTTCCAAATGGCAGGGCAATTTATGGGACAGGGAAGATATACTTTTTAGGTATCATCAGATTACATTTTTGATAGACTATGTATTAAACAAAGGTTCCCCAAGCTCTTTAGCTCATTGATTCTCAGCAATGCAGAAGACAATTGTTATTTTGAGTTTAGGAACATATTTCTCCTTCATAGTGAAAAGCCTAGAAAATTAGAGTTCATTCTAAGCTAACCTGCTTTTATTTTTACTCTTATTAAACAGAATATAGAATAACAGAGTTGAAATGAATTCTGGAATCTTCTGGTTCAGCCAATTGCTCATTCCAGACAAATGGCTGTTCAATCTCATCTAAAACCCTCCATTGATGGAGCACCCAAGTTCTGAAGTCAAGCTGTTCCACTGATTAATTGTTCTAACTGTCGGGAAATTTATCCTTAATTCCAGGATGAATCTCTCTTTAATAAGTTTCCATCCATTACTTCTTGTCTTGCTCTCGGGTGATTTGGAGAATCGGTTGTTTCCCCCTCATCTTTGTGACAGCCTTTCAAATATTGGAAGACTACTACCTCTTACTTATTGGAAGACTACTATCACCTTAGTCTTTCTCTTAGTTTACTGAATAAAGAGGAGATCTTCATATAAGCTATCATCAGTTATTGTGCAAATTGGTTACCCTTGGATTATCTCTGCTGTAGTTATAAAGGAGCTCTTGGCAGCTGGTGGGAGATTTGTTAGCATCTTGCTTGTAGGTATGATTTTAATGTTATGTTTTTAAATGTTTGCTTTAGTTAATAATAAAGCTCAAAATTCCTTCCTTTACTGGCATTATTACTGTTTCTGAATGGAAAGGAATCAATTGCCAGGGCACCTGTTCACTGCCCAACGCAAGACAGAAACCTTCATGAAGTTTCAGATTGTTCATCAATGCCCATCATTTATTATGTGAAGATAATTTGATAAATACTACTTTTATTAATGCTACAGCAGCAACAACAGACCCTTGGATAGTCCCATAAATCCTTGGGGGTGAATATTGACCAATGTGGGGAAGTGTGAATTAGACCTAAAGCATGCCAATTCTGTAAGATCTTACAGGATGGATAAGCATATGGGAGAAAGACAATCTCCCAAAACAGTGGACCATATATCATGAAGAGTCCATTGAATTGTATCTAGAAGACTACTGGTAACCAAAGCAGGACACCTAACAAAGGAGTTACATGAGAATATCTGAGGCATGACCATCATTGTTCATGCTGCTGAATTCCAGATCACTTGAAGCTTTTGAGCAGTGTTCTAGGGTTGTCCCACATGGAGTCAATTGCAATAATCCAGACAAAATTACAATTTTGAAAAAAAAGGTTGGGTTGGTAATTAGTGTCAAATAAGATGTAATAATTTTAGCTATTCACAAAAAGAGCCAATTTTAGTTCCTAGCAACTTGATGGAAGTGAAGCCTTAGGGACAGAAAAAACTTCTTTCTGCTTGTTGTCGGTTTTTGCTTTTCGGTTTTTCCAACAGCTCTGGGGTTTCCAATGGTCTCCCATCTTATGGAAACTGGTCCAATCCTACTTAACTTTTTAAGCTCTTCAAGGTTGGATAAAAGGTAAATATAACGTTTCCCCCGCACATGCATGATGGTCATTTCTGGCTCTAGGGGGCAGTGCTCATCTCTGTTTCAAAGCCAAAGAGCCAGCACTGTCTGAAGACATCTCCATGGTCATGTGGCTGGCATGACTAAATGCCAAAGGTGCATGGAATACTGCTATCTTCCCACCAAAGGTGATTCCTATTTTTCTACTTGCATTTTTACATGGTTTCGAACTGCTAGGTTGGCAGAAGCTGGGATAAGTAATGGGAGCACACTCGATTATGTGGCACTTGGGATTCAAACTGCTGAACTGCCGACCTTCTGATTGACAAGCTCAGTGTCTTAGCCACTGAGCCACTGTGTCCCAAAGGTTGGAGAGGGGCTACTATCTAACTGTTTTTTAATAGCTGTAAGTAAAACACACTTATTCACTTTATAATATAAAGATACCTTTTTAACCACTGCAGCTATTTTGCTCAGGGCTCTTTGTGCTGAAACCTGGGGCTACCTCATTTGTTACTCACCTACCACTTATAATGGATCTCTGGTTATTATGCCAAGCATTGTTCAGTTGATCTCTGGAGGCTTCCGTAGCCATTTGGGACCCAGAAAAAATTCTGTTGTGATGGCCCAGCATTGCAAAGCTGTCAGGAAAATTTCATTGCATCCCAGAGGCTGTTTCCAACAAAACTACCGAACCGTTCCTAAACTAGCTAGCATTATAGAATATGACACCTGACAGGTTAATCAATCTCATTTTTCTTCCTTTTCTCCCAGCTTAGCCTGCCATGGACATAAATCATTTTAAATGAATACCGGTTTAGAAATTGTTGCAATATTTACATTTCCGGTGAAGACAAGGTGATACCCATCTGAAGACAAGGGGTGACATCTATGAAATGTGAACTGATAAAAATCTGAAGCTTGGTTTTTGTGGAGCTGTTGCTCATTCAGTAGCTTCCTTGTCATCATGAGGGGTTTAGAGATCATGTTTCCAGGATTGGAAGCTGCCTTGTATGAAACACCTGAGAAATTGAGACATGAGTTCAAGGGTATGATTGAATCCAACAACCAAATGTATAAATGACATAAAGAAGATTCAGAGAAGAACCTATAATGACACAGAGCCTGTGTGACAGAAACATACTCTGAATAAAATAGGCATGAAAGCATGTATTGCACATTGACTTACTTGTAAGAGTTCAAAGACATCTGCTTCCCATTAATCATTAAGCATAGTTTATTGTACCAATGTAAAAAGACAATTTTGGCATGTGGCCAGATTAATCTGTGAAGAAGTAGAGAGACCATCAGAACAGAAATTGGAAATCAGAATCGAAAAGAGAGCAACTGATCCATTTACATAAAAATCCTTTCAATTCTATTAGTTTATGTTTTATCTGTCATAATTATATTTCCTTTTGGGGCGATGCAAAGATATCAGTGAGAATTGTCAATAAGTAATAGCTTCTTATTGGCCTCATGCTATAGCCTAATAAAGGTAAAGGTTCCCATTACACATATGTGCTAGACGTTCCTGAATCTAGGGCGCGATGCCCATCTCCATTTCAAAGCTGAAGAGCTAGCGCTGTCAGAAGACATCTCTGTAATTATGTGGCTAGCATGACTAAACATCGAAGACGCACAGAATGCTGTTATCTTCCCACCAAAGGTGGTTCCTATTTTTCTATTTGCATTTTTACATGCTTTTGAACTGCTAGGTTGGCAGAAGCTGGAACAAGTAACGGGAACTCATTCCGTTGTGCGGCACTAGGGATTTGAACCACTGAACTGCTGACATTCTAACTGACAAACTCAGCCACTTAGCCACTGAGCCACCATGTCCCCTTAGCCTAATACAATATAGCAAATTCAGGAACTGCATAGAGTAATCAGAAGTTCTAGAAATGATTCCATCCAAAGTAGAACTTGAGTCATTTCTAGTTCAGATTCCAACTTGGTCATTTAATTTTATAGCATCAAATGTATATGCTTGCCTTGTAATATGATCCACCCTGATTTCAAAGAGGTACTTTAGAGTAAGCATTGGAAGAGTGCCTTATAACCAACTGATCACAAGAGACAAAAGGTTGTAGATAATCCATATGATGTCACTTTAGTATGTCTTTTTTCATATATACACAGATTCTCAGGGAGCACAGTTCCTCCTGCTACAATGCAATTAGATAGATTCTAAGCTTTGTACTGTATTTTCTCTACATCAATCTCCTTTTTGTTATAGTTGTAAAACCCATTTCACTAATTCACGCTCAGATCAGATTCCTGATGTCACATAATATGCCACGCTGCAACAGTAATCAGGCTTATTAGCATTAAATAAATAAAGAGTAATACATTCTTCTGATTAGGACCAATCATAAAGCAAATGACTAATGAATTTCACATAACACCAACACATTGCAGCTCCCCTGCAACTTGCCATAATTAAATAAGAACAGCTGATTCAAGGGTGTCTGCAACACTCTTTTCCCCTTATCAGCATGCTTTATCATTTGATGACCAGAGAGTACATGTTGCAGAACAATAGCAAACATTGTCTCAATATTCTAAGGAAACCTTGTTCTCCAATCAGATGACAACTATTTGCTCTTAATCATACAAAACCGAAGTGATTCTTGTTTTCTTGCTTAGTGTATTTTTTTCAGTGTGTGTGTACACACACAAACGCACACATCTGCTCTTCCCAGACATAAACATAAAGCATCTTTAATCTCTAGAGATAGGGAAATCATCAAATCATAGTTTGTCATTACATTGCATTTATGATATCAGTTGATCAATATGTTCAATATTCTTTCATCCTTGTTTTTTTTTTAGTGATTTGAATCATGGTGATGTCAGACAAAAGAACAAGGAATGAATAAATTACACAGAAGACACCCAAAAATCATCTATACCTGCGGCCATTGATTTTTCCAGTAATTTCCTAACCAATGTCATTGTTCTTTCATCAACAAAGTAACTCTATGAACCTGTTTTTCTACTAAATACTTTCTTAGGGTCACATAAAATTATAATAATGTTCTGATAAAAATGGAAACAATAGAAAACCACAAGCAGCAGTATGAGTCAATGAATGTCCCCATGATCAATGATGTGCTAGCAGATTTGTATAGATTGGTTGTGATCTTGTCATCATAAGCAAATCAAAGCAAACTTCAACTGAGTCAGCCTCTCTAGGTTGGTATTAGCCGGTGTCAGCCAAATCACTATGAAAGGCAAATTGCAAAATAATTACTCAATATATTGAAATATGTCGAGAAGAAAGGCATAAAATCACATTTCCCCCTTCCTTAGGTGGGAAGCTGAAAGAAAGAAAGCCCCAGAATTTTACTAGAAAGTTTTGAATTGAGAAGTAGCAAAAATGTAATCATGTGATTGCCAGTTCATTGGAAATTCAAAATCAGGTTTCAGTGTCTTTTTTTTTGGGGGGGGGATGTCTGACATAACTCTAATGGTCACTAAGCAAATGGTCATTAAGCGAGGATTATTATAAGGAAAAATGGAAGACTGCATACTTCTGCAGAGATTATTGTACATCATACTGTTTCTAACTGGTCCTATAGCAAATTTAAAGAACTTACTTGTAATCTGAAATATAAAAAAAAACAGCATGGCCCAGCCACACATCAATTTTTTACCATTCTGAATGGAACCTGAATCTTGAATTCAAATTTTTAAAATATCTTTACTAAGATCATTACAATATGCTCCTGGAGAAAGGGGGAAGCTAAAATATGGGACGCTTGAAAGTATAAGAGATTGCAAATATTCCTGGTTTGTTTTGGTTGGATATGTTAGCAGCTGGTATGCAACTGAGTTGTAATTATAAAATTGGGAAGCTTAAAGCAGAAGTTTCTAAAGGAGAAGAAATCAAAAGTCTTTCAGATATATTAAAAAAACGAATGTATTCATCCATGGAAAGAAACAAGATTATTTCCTCACCAGTAAAGGGCAAACCTGTATTGCTTTTACCACTTGTTGTTATTACATTGAACTCATCTGCTGCTTATTAAGCAAGAAAAGGATTCAGCCCTTACAGGTCTATAGCAGGGGTGAAATTCAGCAATTTCTGACAGGTTTTGGAGAACCGGTAGCAGAAATTTTTAGTAGTTTGGAGAACAGGCAAACACCACCTCTCTGGCTGGGCCCAGAATGGGGTGGGGATGGAGATTTTGCAGTATCCTTCCCTGCCATGCCTACCAAACCATGCCCATAGAACCAGTAATGAAAAAAATGAATTTCACCACTGGTCTATAGCATTTTAGAATTTAGAATAGAATAGAGCTGGAAGGGACCTTGGAGGTCTTCTAGTCCAGCTCCCTGCTCAAGCAGGAGAACCTGTACCATTTCAGATAACTGACTGACTGGTCTATTCTTAAGAACGCACCTGCGATTTCAGAAGACAAACTGTCCCATTGTTTCATTGTTCTAACCATTACAAAGTTTCTTCTTTCTTCTAGATTGCTTCTCTCTTTGATTAGTTTCCAACCATTGTTTCTTGTCTTGCCCTCTGGTGCTTTGGAAAATAATTTGACCCCCTTTTCTTTTGGCAGCTCCTCAAATACTTGAAGAGTGCTATCATGTTACCCCTAATCTTCTTTTTTTAAAGACTAGCCAAATGCAAAACCTGCAGCCATTCTTCATATGGTTTAATATTACAGGAGAAACCATTTGTGTTATCTTAAGGCCCAAAGAGTGAAGTAACCAGTCCAAGTGATGCCTGATATAAATAGTTGTCATTTCAAAGACTTCTGCCCAAAGGCCTGAATGATAGAGTCACAACTGTGACTGTTTAGAGCCTTTGTGCTGGGTAGTGATCTTCTGGACAATAAAAGCTCCTGAAGTTGGAGCCAAAGATCTTCTATAATGACTGCTTAAACCTGTCAAGAGGACAGAAAGCAGAGTCAACAAATCACACCTAAGTGGAGAGGAAAGAAGAGAAATTGCGAAACTTGGACAGAATGTTACAAAGAATTACCGTGCTTCAATGAAGGGTTTTTATTTTCCCTCCTTGTGTTTGAATACTTCGGTGACAGGCATCAGAAAAATGTCATGAACTGTTCAGGTGAGATTAGATAGATAATCAGGACCACATTCTGAGGTTCTCGAGGAAATCTGGAGTGGAAGAAAAGGCAATCTCTTCAAGCAAGCTAAGCCTTGCACCACTGAATAATAGCTGGTTAAAAGAGCATCCCGGGACATTTAATAGGCATGCAATTTTGCTAAAATGGAATGAGTAGAGTTTGATGGAATGTGGAAGAGTTTGCCAGTTAATATGAAGCCAGCAAGAGAACAAAGGTAGCTCATTATTTATTAATATTACAGATATCTTTACTAGAAGTTCAGAAATCTTTAGTTGACTGGATGATTAAATAGATAGATAGATAGATAGATAGATAGATAGATAGATAGATAGATAGATAGATAGATAGATGATAGATAGATAGATAGATAGATAGATAGATAGATGATAGACAGACAGACAAATGATAGATGATAGAAAGATAGACAGATAGACAGGCAGACAGACAGCTAGATGATAGATAGATAGAAGATAGATAGATAGATAGATAGATAGATAGATAGATAGATAGATAGATAGATGATAGATGATAGATTGATAGATTGATAGACAGACAGACAGACATGACAGATGACAGACAGATTGATAGAAGATAAATGATGATGATAGATAGATGATAGATAGACAGACAGACAGACAGACAGACAGACAGACAGACAGACAGATTGACAGATTTTTTATAAAAGAAAGCCAAAGATGGAACCTTCTTTTCCCAATATATCAGCCCACCCTATCCTGTCAGGCAAAAAGATATGCTTAATTAAAGCAATTCTAGTGGTGCAATCCAGGAAGAGTGCCTACTCTGCTCTTGTTTCCACCTTATGGAATGGTCTTTCCCCCAGAAGTAAGCAGCCCCTACTCTCCCAGCTTTCCAGAAAGGTTTAGCAACATGGGTCTTTGGGGAACATAGAGGAACACATAGCCATGGGATTTACTAGCACCATGAAGTCCCCATTCATTTTTTAATTAACTTTTAACTGTAGAGAAAAAGCAGGAGAGCTGGGAGGGAGGGAAGGATGAAATGCATTATCAGTTTAGAGTTGTTGCATTCCCACAAATGATCCAGGTCAACCTTTCCAACCTTTCGCCTGGTGCGCCAATTGCGTCCCTACCTGAACCAGGAGGCTCTCGCAACAGTCACTCATGCCCTTGTGACCTCAAGACTGGACTACTGCAAAGCGTTCTACAAGGGGCACCCCTTGAAGAGCATTTGGAGACTTCAGCTTGTCCAGAATGCAGCCGCGTGAGCGATTGTGGGTGCTCCTCGGTACACCCATGTTACACCTATCCTCCGCGAGCTGCACTGGCTGCCTATTGGTCTCCGGATACGCTTCAAGGTGCTAGTCGTCACTTATAAAGCCCTTCATGGTATTGGACCTTGGTACTTGAGAGACCGCCTGCTGTCAATTACCTCCCAAAGACCTATTAGATCCCACAGACTAGGCCTCCTCCGAATTCCATCCGCCGGCCAATGCCATTTGTCGACCACCCGGAGGAGGGCCTTCTCTGTGGCTGCTCCGGCCCTCTGGAACAACCTCCCCGTAGAGATCCGGACCCTCACCACCCTTCAGGCTTTCCGCAAAGCCGTTAAAACCTGGCTGTTCCGACAGGCCTGGGGCTGATGAGTTCCCACCCCCTCTCGAATTTGTGTGGCTGTTGGTTGCTTTTAAATTGTTTTTGTATTTTGTTTGTTTGCTTTTTGTTTTTTGTCTGTATTATCCCTTTCCCCTTTGGTTTGTTAGCCGCCCTGAGTCCCTTCGGGAGTAGGGCGGCATACAAGTGCAATAAACCTTATAACTTTATAACCTTATAACCTTTCCAGAATTCCACTGACCTTCATCTAGCACCAATAATTTAGTGGTAAACTTTAGTTGACTAGATTCTTGTATTTAAATAGTTTCTTGCACATAAATCTTGTGTTTAAATCTTGAATAAATCTTCTGTCCTTCAATCTAACCAGTGGTCCTTGTTTCTTTTAAATTTTAACTTATATATATATATTGTTTTTATCTTGTAATATTTTGTTGTATACTGCCCAGAGTTCCTCTTTAAGAAAAATAGGTGGTTCCGAAATGTCTCCCTCTCCCTCTCCCTCTCCCCCTCCTCTCTCTCTCACACACATACAAACGTACTGGATTTGTAGAAGATAATTGCTACTATATTATCTAGTGGCTGCCCATGAGCCGAGGTGGCGCAGTGGTTAAATGCAGCACTGCAGGCTACTTCAGCTGACTGCAGTTCTGCAGTTCGGCTGTTCAAATCTCACCGGCTCAGGGTTGACTCAGCCTTCCATCCTTCCGAGGTGGGTAAAATGAGGACCCGGATTGTTGTTGGGGGCAATATGCTGACTCTGTAAACCGCTTAGAGAGGGCTGAAAGCCCTATGAAGCGGTATATAAGTCTAACTGCTATTGCTATTGCTATTTTATACTTATCAGCCAATCCACCAACAAAAGAAATATTTTTCTACTCAGAGTAAAAGATAACTACATATGCCAAAATTACCATGACTTTCTTTTTTTCTGTCAGGGAAAAAAAGAATTAAATGAGCAAAGAAAATGAAATAGTGCCCCAATACAAAGAAAATGACATGTTTATTATTCTAGGGATACCAGCATTATTGTAAGAGTAAAAAATAATTCTATATATCTATGTTCAATATATTACAGTAAATGTTGCTAATATCATTAAGGATAAGAAGTCATTTGAATATTCATTATACTGGATAACTCAGGCGTAATCTCATCACTGCACAAAGTGTCATAATGAAGCAAAATACCCATAATTTATGTTTATTAATTAGATAATGCTGAGCTTGAAACCACTTAAATGATACACTTGTGAGAATAATTGCATCAGACACTTTTTTCTTTTTTAATAAAAATCAGTATTGAAAAGATCCATGCTTTCCATAGATCTCAGCAGTTGAACAGCAACTGGGCTGACAGGAGCCTGTAAGAAAGACCAGTTTCCATCTTTTAAATACCTCCTGCCAAAAGAAAGGAAGGAAGGAAAAAGAAAAAGTTATAGAAATTCATTTGGTTCTCAGCTTCCACCGTTCACATCTAAAAATTAAGCTGGTGAATTTGTACTTATTTTGTTTCAGTTGTATTTCCCAAATCTGAATATAAGTATTACCTTATTCCTTAAATATGCATCTGCATATTTTCAAATAACCATATATTTTATAGAATGGGACACTCTGGAAAAAAGAAGGATATTCTGTGAAAATCATTTGACAATCAAAACATTCTTTTGGCTATTTATCATTAAATATATATCCTGTTCAGTTATTTATCTGCAGATTTGCTTTGGGGGTAAGAGGGGGGGAGGGAATGAGGTGCTCTTTAGGATTTTGCTCGTCTACCTTTTTCTTTTGCTGCAAATCTTTCTATCAAAAAGGAAGAAATGTAATGCACTGCCTGTAAGGATTCAAAGTAACTCCCCCCAACAAAAAAAGATTCTGAGGCTTGAAGTCCCCCAAAGTTCCATTCTATTAGAGACTAGCTGTTAACCTGGTGTTGCCCAAGTATTTGTTTATCCCAGTCCTATATTAGACATCCACAAATGACCGGACCAAACCTAATTTCTAATGTTGGATTTTCCCCCTTACCAGAGGGAACCCCCTTGTGGAGTATTCTGAAGCCGTTACCATGGCAACTCAACTGTAGAGTGGAGTACAGTAGAATCCATTTTAAGGCAGTACAGTAGAAGCCATTTTAAGGCACAGCAGACTGTAACTTAACAGAATACTCCCCAAGAGATGTTAACATTATTTGTTTCCAGAGGATAAGTCATCTGTGTACCAGGTTTGGTTGTAATTGCTCAAGGCATTGTGTGTGTGTGTGTGTGTGTGTGTGTGTGTGTATTTCAGCGAAGTCTTACTCGCCATCTACAGGCTGGTTTTTCGGCTTAAAACGTGGCCAGAGCTGCCGTCTTTCTATAAATCTTGGCGGAGTGTGTGTGGTGTGCTGGTTTTGTTTCAGTAAGTGGATTCATTGGCTGTGTGGTTGTATCATGATTGGTAGATTGCTGAGAGAAATCTTCCAGATGCCCCAATCTCTTTGGCTCCCCAAGATACACAAAAAGGAACACCACTCAGACCCATAGTCAGCTCCATAGGCTCACCTCTACAGAATCTTGCCAAATTCCTTGCCAAACAACTCCAGCCCTATGCAGAATCCATTACCTCAAACATAGAAAAGTCACTCCATAGAAACAATAAAGAAACAAAACCTAAAACCCAGTGACCTACTCATGAGCTTCTATGTCATATCCCTCTTCACCCAAGTGCCTATAAAAAGAGCCTTGACAGCTATCCAGAACAAACACAAGCCCCCTAAACACATTCTGGACCTGACCAAACACTGCCTAACCAAAACATATTTCATCCATAATGGACAAAGATACAAACAGATAGAAGGAGCACCCATGGGATCACCTATCTCACCCGTCATCGCAAACTTATACATGGAACATTTTGAAACTAAGGCCTTAGATAAATCTGAACACAAACACAAACTCTGGATTAGATGACACTTGTTGATGTTGATGACACTTTCGTGATTTGGCCACACGGGAAAGAAAAACTGGACAACTTCCTCACACATCTCAAGAGCCTACATTCCAAAATAAAATTTACTATGGAAATAAAAGCAAACAACCAACTTCCCTTTCTGGGTGTCCTAATCTACAAAAAACCCAACGGCTCCCTAGGAGACACCAGCTACCGGGGAAAAAAAAAACACCAACCGCTACTTAAACGCACAATACCATCACCACCCTGCACAGATCAACTCTGTAGCCAAGACCTTCATCTCCAGAACCAAACGCCTAGCCAACAAAGACCACCTGAAAACTGAATTACACAATCTCACGAACGTATTAATCTCCAACGGATTAAAAAAACCAGTTACCAACCTAATCCAAAGGGAGACTCCCCCCAAAAACCGAGAAACAGAACAGGACAACGGCATCGCCCTCCTCCCTTACATCAAAGGCACCACAGATAAAATCAGCAAAATTCTCCACAAACACAATATCAAGACAGTCTTCAACAATGACAAAAAAAATTAGCGAATATCTTAAGAAATCCCAAAGATAAAATCCAGCTAGAAAACCAAGGAGTCTACACAATACCCTGCAAAATCTGCCCTGCAACATACATAGGACAAACGAACAGCAGAATAAATGCATGCATCACAAAACACAAGAACACAGTAAGAAAAAAAGAAAAAACTTCCTCCCTTTTCCAGCACCTTAAAGCTATAGAACATGAAATTAATTTTGAAGGAAACAAATTAATTTCCAAAACTGAACACTTCAACAAGAGAATAATTATGGAAGCTATCAAAATAGAGAAACACCCCCACAACATGAATAAACGTGATGATACCTCCTGCCTACCAGACATCTGGAAACCAGCCAAACGAGCCCCCCACCCCACCCAGGCCGTTACAACACAAAACAACAATGGACACACAGGCAGCACCAATCAGCACCAATCTACTAATCATGATACAGCCACACAGCCAATCAATCCACTTACTGAAACAAAGCCAGCACTCCACACACCAAGATTTATAGAAAGATGGCAGCTCCGACCACGCTTTAAGCTGAAAACACCAGCCTGAAGATGGCGAGTGAGACCTCACCGAAACGTTGTCAAGACAATCTCAATCTTACAAGGGAAAAGACCCGAATACAGTAAGACCAGCATACCTACACCTATATATATTTGGGGAAAGCTTCCAGTTTTCCCTGCCCCCAAAAAGTCAAAAGCTCCCTCCTCTGTACCCACATGTCTACCACACCATCCAATGACTACACCTCCTAATCTAGATACAGGCTGATTGTCTGATTCCCAGAGAAAGGAATGTTGTTATGGCTAATTCTCCACTGACTCCTTGAAATCTGCCCTCTCATTTTCCCAGGCAGTAAATGTGACAGCCCAGAAGCTAAAAAAAAAAAGATGGCTTCCAGGACTGACATTGTCTTTAATAAGACCAAAGTGACTTGATAGTGGCTTCAATTTTTGTGTGTGACTTCACATGTAATACTCTCTACAATTCTGACTGCTACACTTTAAAACAAACAGGCCTAGGGAACATACAGAGAAAGAAAACCAAAATTAAGAGGTTGCAATAATAGAAAATATATGTCACCTAGGGCTGAATCAATAGAAATTCTCAGTTGTCGAAGTCATGGTTGTCCCAAAAGTGCTTTTTGTTTTCAAAAGGCAACTGGACTTTCTTTGTTTTACCTTGAAGATGTTTCGCTTCTCATTCAAGAAGCTTCTTCAGTTCTGACTCAATATTAAGTTCAATTGCCTTTTGAAAAGAAAAAAAACACCTTTGGGTTGGTCTTGGTATTTTCTGGGATTGATTGATTTCTTGCATTTCATTACCAGACTACATAACATCATCAATCATCAATTTAACCACGTTGAGAGAGCATTAAGTATATCAAACTTGAACAATTCTTATGAACAAAGTTTAGACTATTCTGAGTTTGAAGTAAGAAACAGGATTCACACAGAAAAAAGAGCCTGCTTTTCTCAGCCAACTATGAAATTTTTCACTACTGTGATTGTCCTGATTACTATGGAGATATGTTGGTTTATAATGATGCCTATTACATTCAATAGCTTTAAAAATGGATGTGATAATAACATATTTTTTCAGTGATTTAATCTTAGTTTTAACTCCAGTACCAGAGCTACCATATTAAGAAGTGTTTGATGCCAGTATTCAAATCTCATCCTACTAGTGGGTTATTAATATAATTGATAGCCAAAATTAAGAACAGGACAATTAATTAGACTAATCTTTAACTTCATCCAGCATATTTCACGTGGTGCTTATATTCCTATCTTCAGTGCTTTACCTAACTTTCTTGTTTGCCTTACTCTGTAGTTAAATTCTGTTCAATAGCCTTTCAAAATTTGGCCTTGAAATGAAGAGGCTAATTATTTGTCTTGATGAATGGGTAGAATAGGGTTATTCTTAAGTCCATTAAGGTCAAATAATAAGTCTTGTCTTCTAATTAAATCAGACTGGCCTAGAAGACCATTTGTTAAAGGTCATAAACTATTTGCAACCTCAATGGACCTGCCTTAAATGAATGATAAAGCTAACCTGAGATGAAAGATAAGATGAGCATTTCCTAGGCTCAATTTCATTACATTTTAGTAGAAGTTATTATTTTTTAACAACTCAAGACAGGATACGCAATTATGATTAATGTTTTGTTTCCTTCTCCTTCATATTCTGTGCTATGGAGATGCTTTGTTGCTACAAGATTCATTCTCTCTCTCCTTCCCTCCCTCCTCTCTCTCATTGTCATCAACATGCTGCAACAACTGAATTTTAAAGTCATAGTGACCTGAGAACCTACATAAGAGAGATTCTGAATATGCTGTGTATCTGTGTACTGATGGCAAAAGAAATCCCAGGGAGATGCTGGTGTTTGAAGCTGGGTGAGCGTTTTTTGTTCCATTGAGTGAATAAGATGCATAACTTGTCCTATTCCTTCCTTAGAACTTCATTACCAAAGAATTAGAAAGGAAGCCAAGAAACAATAAGTTGGTTCTCTGAGAGGTTTTAAGCTAAACTGACATCTTCCATAGAGTCATGAATTATGTTGTTGGTTTGCAGTTCTTTGCAGCCTGATTTCATTAACAATCAGTTGCCATCTAGCTATGACAAGTCATTTTTACCTTATTAGAATTCCT
The DNA here is from genome assembly GCF_009769535.1 of Thamnophis elegans. NCBI lineage: Eukaryota > Metazoa > Chordata > Lepidosauria > Squamata > Natricidae > Thamnophis > Thamnophis elegans. The sequence continues at coordinate 16,820,197 of NC_045558.1, read as the reverse complement.
ACAATGGTTTGTTGATTTGGCATGCGAATCATTTTTCTGACCAAATAGTAGTATCTTGGGAATCCTTTAAAATATTATTATTCAACTTTCACAAAATGTATAGGCCTCAGCTCTCAATATTGCCCAGGTAGCAAGGTTGTAACTAAAAATTTTTAGGATTTGAAACCAAGACATTTGGAAGACAATACATACTATTTCAACAAACTCTATTTATTTCCATATTATGTTATTCCACCATCCCTGCATGTTCCCTGGTTGCATTATTAATTTCCCAAGCCTAAAGGACATACATCCAGCTGGCATTCAGTTCTTGGAGAAGTCACTTCCCCCAACTTTGAGCAAAGGTATAAGACATCACTGATATGGAATGATATTAGTGGATGAATTAATAGCAATAGCAGTTAGACTTATATACCGCTTCATAGGGCTTTCAGCCCTCTCTAAGCAGTTTACAGAGTCAGCATATTGCCCCCAACAACAATCCGGATCCTCATTTTATCCACCTCGGAAGGATGGAAGGCTGAGTCAACCTTGAGCCGGTGAGATTTGAACCGCCGAACTGCCAAACTAGCAGTCAGCTGAAATAGCCTGCAGTGCTGCATTTAACCACTGTGCTACCTCGGCTCTAATCCATGATGAGTCTCCCCCTCCCCCAAACACAAGTCAAGAATGGTTCAGCTAATGTTGCTATCACTCTATGGAAAGTGATTCAGAGAACTGAAAGACCTGGGGATGATATAAGAAGGAGCTGGACTCAGAGTATAGTATAGCCCTGTGATGAAGAACCTATGGCATGCATGCCACAGGTGGCAGATGGAGCCATTTCTGAGGCATGTGAGGCCTTGCCCTGTCAGCTGATTTTCAGCCTTCATTTTTGGCTGTTTTTCTCCCTCCAGAGGCTTCAGGGAAGCCTCTTGAAGCCTCCAGAGGAGAAAAATGGCCCAATGGGCAACCTGGAAGTCTGTTCCCGAACCTCCAGTTTGCATATTGGGCCATTTTTTGCCCTCCCTGGGTTCCAAGAAAGCTGTGCATGCATGTGTGGGGCAGTGGGGGGTGTACAGACATGCACAGGGGGCACAGTATAGGGACATTAATTATGGGGGTGGGCACATGAGTGCATGTGATAACACGCACATGTGTGCTTTTGACACCCGAGGCGAAAAAGGTTTGCCATCACTGGTACAGCCTTTACTGTCATTGTACATCATGTATACAGTGAAACTGGTTACTCTTGTACAGATAGAGCACAGCTGTTCATCTGGTTGTGATTCAACTGGATGAGCTAATTCTACTTTATTGCAAAACTTCACTGGCACAATCTTGCAAGTTTGAAAGAACAACCCTCCCCATACCTACCTTACAGTCCAGTAAACTAAAGAAGTTCTTTTCTGTCCCTCTTGCCCCTCCACTGTCCAGTTTGGTCACACTGACCTATGATCTCTGGAGAGCCAGGAATGGAGGTCATGCCTCCGTCCTAGTGCTTCTTGACCTCTCAGCAGCCTTCGATACCATCGACCATGGTATCCTTCTGCGACAGTTACGAGAGGTGGGGGTGGGAGGCACCATCCTTCGGTGGTTCTCCTCCTACCTCTTGGACAGGTCGCAGTCGGTGTTGGTCGGGGGGTAGAGGTCGACCCCTAGGCCCCTGAAATATGGGGTCCCACAGGTTTCGGTCCTGTCCCCCCTCCTGTTTAACATCTACATGAAGCCGTTGGGTGAGATCGTTCGGCGGCACGGGAAAAAATACCATCAGTACGCAGACGATACACAGTTGTATCTGTCCGCCCTGTGCCAACTCAGTGAAGCGGTTGATGTGATGTGCCAGTGCCTGGAGGCTGTCAGGATCTGGATGGGGGTTAACATGCTTGCGCTCAATCCAGGCAAGACCGAGTGGCTGTTGTGTTTTCCTCCCAAAAATTTGGCTAGTATTCCATCACTCAGGCTGGGGGGTGAAATTTTATGCCCCTCAGACAGGGTTCGCAATTTGGGAGTCCTCTTGGATCCACAGCTGACCTTAGAACATCATTTGTTGGCTGTGACCAGGGGGGCATTTGCCCAGGTTCGCCTGGTGCACCAATTGTGTCCCTACCTGAGCCGGGAGGCACTCGCAACAGTCACTCATGCCCTCGTGACCTCAAGACTGGACTACTGCAATGCACTCTACATGGGGCAGCCCATGAAGAGCATTCAGAGACTTCAGCTCGTCCAGAATGCGGCCGTGCGAGTGATTGTGAGTGCACCTCGGTACACCCACGTTACACCTATCCTCCGCAAGCTGCACTGGTTACCGATTGGTCTCCGGATACGCTTCAAGGTGCTAGTCGTCACTTATAAAGCCCTTCATGGTATTGGACCTGGGTACTTGAGAGACCGCCTGCTGCCAATTACCTCCCATAGACCCGTTAGATCGCACAGGGTCGGCCTCCTCCGGGTTCCGTCTACTAGCCAATGTCATCTGGCCACTACCTGGGGGAGGGCCTTCTCTGTGGCGGCTCCGGCCCTTTGGAACGAGCTCCCCGCAGAGATTCGGACCCTCACCTCTCTCCAGGCCTTCTGAAAAGCCATTAAAACCTGGCTGTGTCGGCAGGCCTGGGGTCGATGAGTTCCCTTCCCCTCTTGAATCGTGTGGCTGTTGGTTGTTTTAAATGCCCTGTACTTTTTGTTGTAGTTTTTGTGTTTCCCTTCCCTTCCTTGGGTTTGTGCGCCGCCCTGAGTCCCGCCGGGAATAGGGCGGCATATAAATAAAATGAACCTGAACCTGAACCTGAACCAGTTGTGCCAAAGTCCTATTTGTGTACCTATTTGTACCAGAGTCCTGTTTGTGCTCATATCAATCCCATGTCTTCCATGTCTCCCAAGTTTCTGAATCATTATCTGTTTCAGATAATGCATTGCCTTTATTTAGATCCACAGTGGCTTGATAGCTATCCTCAATTTTGTGTGTATGTGACCACACTTGTCTCAACAATTCTGTTTAAAAGAAATATGGGGCTAGAGAAGTTGCAGAAACAAATAACCAAAATTAAGATCTTTCAATAATAGAAAGTATATATCATATCAATCTTGCAAGTCTGATAGTTCATATCTCCCTCCCATCTTCTTTAAGAGATAAAGATATCCCTGTCCAATTGTGTGTGGTTTGGTGCTCATCTCTGTTTTTAGGTTGAGGGAGCTAGTGTTGTCTGAAGACAATTTCCATGGTAATGTAGCCAGTATGTCTATATGCCAAAGGCATATGGAAGTTTGTTACCTTCCCATCATATTGGAATCTACCATGAGCCATGGTGACACAGTGATTAAAGTGAAGTACTGCAGACTACTTCTGCTGACTGCCAGCTGCCAGCAATTTGGCAGTTCAAATCTCACCAGGCTCAAGGTTGACAACATTCCATCATTCCGAGGTGGGTAAAATGAGGAGCCAGATTATGAGGGGCAATATGCTGATTCTGTAAACTGCTTAGAGAGGGCTGTAAAGTACTGTAAAGTGGTAGATAAGTTTAAGTGCTATTTGTCTACTTGATTTCCAAACTTTCAGACTGTTAAGTGGGCAGGAACAGGGGCAGAAAGAGAAGGTCACTTTGTTGTGCAAGGTTCGGGTCTCGAACATGGGCTTTCCAATTGACAAGCTCAACATTTTAAACCTCTGAGCCCTTACACCCCAAATTGCCTTTATAGTCCTGCAAATTAGGGAGGGTCTCTTCTGAACCTTTTCTCCTTCCCAACACTCACCTTTGGACTATTAGGTAAGGGTTCCCCTTGCACATATGTGCTAATCATTCCTGACTCTAGGGGGTGGTGCTCATCTCCATTTCAAAGCTGAAAAGCCAATGCTGTCCTAAGATGTCTCCATGGTCATGTGGCTGACATGACTAAACGCTAAAGGTGCACAAAATGCTGTTACCTTCGCAACAAAGGTGGTTCCTATTTTTCTACTTGCATTTTTACATGCTTTCGAACTGCTAAGTTGTCAGAAGCTGGGACAAGTAACAGGAGCTCACTCCATTACATGGTGCTAAAATTCGAACCACAGAACTGCCAACCATTCTGATTGATAAGCTCAGCATCTTAGCCACTGAGCCACCACATCTCTTGCTGCGGGCTATACTGTCTCTTATATGACCATTCATTTCACAGTGTCTCTTGGCTCAGTCTATCCAGCAGCAGATCAGAGCTTTATGAAAGCTCAGCAAGTACTAAGGCTACGTTATTCCACAATCCAATGTGTGTCCAAAGTTGAGAAGCTTTTTTTTTTTTTTGACCCAGAGTATCCCCTGTTAAATAACCATCAGGCATATTTCCCGGGTATTCTAAAAGTACAGTACAAATGGAAGAAAGCCAGAATTATATAAGAAGGAAACATTCATGATTGTGAGGTTACTAAGTGTCATCAGCCATGCATAACATTCATGCTTTTGTCAGCGTCCTTGTTGCTGCCTGCAGTTCATGCTGAATCTCATACATCAGAATGAATAGCGGTCTAGAATTCCAGGTGTTCATATTTATTGTTATTTGAAGCAGATGGTTCTACCAACCAGCAGGAACAAATTAAGGTGTATCAGAAAGGATAGGCACCTGAGAAAACATGTACCTGAAAATTGATTAAGGTATTTAATGCACAATGGACCATGCTAGATTCCGTGGTCTTATCTCAAATTTATTTGGGGTTATACATTAAGTTAGACCATGGTTTGCTTTAATCATTTGTATCAACTTCAGGGGCTGGATTCATATAAAACATTTAAAAAGTAGGTCATAACTTATAAACTCTGATGTCAAGGTTTGCATATTATACTCATACAAAATCAAACAAGCCCTACTGCGATTCAACGTGATGCAAGGATACAGCCAAAATTTAAAAACTTCAGCACTATAAAAATAGTATTCTTTCATTCTCCTAAATAACATTCAAACCCAAGATTATTACTGTTAAGTATCTATGGAGATTCGCAGGCTCCCTGATCATGGTTATCCCAAAAGTGCTTGACAACTGTGAGGGAAGGAGGGAGGAGGGAAGGAAGGAGGAGGGAAGGAAGGAGGGAGGTTTCTGATAATTGTTGCCAGCTTCCTATAAGGAAATGGGGAAGCCAGCAGGAAGTCAGAAGTCACTCCTGCTCTCACTGCTTTTTTTGTCCATCCATGGACATTCTGTTTCTATGTTTAAGTAAGGGAATATCTCTAAAATGATGACCCAACAGAGTACAAGTTGGATCACACCACTGAAAGGTAAAGGTTCCCCTTGCACATATGTGCTAGTCATTCCTGACTCTAGGGGGTGGTGCTCATCTCTATTTCAAAGCCGAAGAGCCAGCTCTGTCTGAAGAAGTCTCCACAGTCATGTGGCCAGCATGACTAAACACTGAAGGTGCACGGAATGCTGTTACTTTCCCACCAAAAGTGGTCCCTAATTTCCTACTTGCATTTTCACATGCTTTCGAACTGCTAGGTTGGCAGAAGCCATGACAACTAACATTACACGGCTCTAGGGATTCAAACCACCAAACTACTGACCTTTCTGATTGACTTAGCCCCTGAGCTACCGTGTCCCATTTACACCACTAGGAAAGCTTTAATTAAGGGGGTATGCAGCATATCTTTCTTGCCTGACAGGATAGGATGGGCTGATATATTGGGAAAAGAAGGTTCCATCTTTAGCCTTCTTTTATAAAAATTCTGTTGCTCTATCTGCCTGCCTGCCTGCCTGCCTGCCTGCCTGCCTGCCTGCCTGCCTGCCTGCCTGCCTGCCTGCCTGCCTGCCTGCCTGCCCGCCTGCCTGCCTGCCTGCCTGCCTGGAGGAGATACCATTTGCTACTTCACTATTTAGATTCTCCTTCTTGTTTTATCTCCACTGATACCATCAATTTTCAATTCCTGTTCTGAAAAATAAAGGATAATTAAATTGCTAGCATAGTTCCAATTACCCTGAGATCTCACTATTAACTTATTTCTCTTATCCATAGGTGGCATAGATGGCTGGATTTTCATTAAGTTTTCTAAATAAGGGGAAATAACAGGCTCCACTTTAGGCTGTGCTGGTTACACCTACTTTAAGTACTATGTCTCATTTTAGCAATCCATTTTTTAACAAGGATTCAGACAAGTTCAAAAAATCACATAAGAGCAAATGAGAAAATGAGAAGTTTAGAAATTAATTTCTCTTAGGAGAAATTGAAGAAAATGGATATTCTTAACTTTGAGCAGGCAAAGGAAGTATAGCAGATATTCTCAATTATCAGAAGATAATTAAAGAAGTCATGATTTGTTCGTTATCAACTCCCGGTATAGATCAGTATTTCTCAATTTTGGAAACTTTAAAATGTGTGAATTTTAACTTCCAGAATTCCCCAATCAGCCTTAGTTAGTTAGGAAAAAGCTGTTAAGAAAATATGCCTAAATGAAAGAACAAATCAACACTAATTGTTTAAAGAAATGCTGGATAGTTATAAGGAAAAGCCAGACAGTTAATGTGGTAAGACAGCCATGGTAATAGCACATTAAACTTATAACTGGATACACAGTACTTTACAGAACTCTCTGAGCAGTTTACAGAATCAGCATATTTCCCCCAACAATCTGGGTCCTCTTTTACCAACCTTAGAAGGATGGAAAGCTAAATCAACCTTGAGCTAATTAAGACTGGACTTCTGGAAGTGAGCAGGGAGTTAACCTGCAATACTGCATTTTAACCACTGTGCCTATCCAGAGTCACATATGTAAGAGCCGAGGTGGCGCAGTGGTTAGGGTGCAGTACTGCAGGCCACTTCAGCTGACTGTTATCTGCAGTCCAGCGGTTCTAATCTCACCGGCTCAGGGTTGACTCAGCCTTCCATCCTTCCGAGGTGGGTGAAATGAGGACCCAGACTGTGGGGGCGATATGCTGACTCTGTAAACCGCTTAGAGAGGGCTGAAAGCCCTATGAAGCGGTATATAAGTCTAACTGCTATGGCTGTTGCTATAAACTAGGCAACTATATAAATCAAATAAATAAAACTCACCGATGCTTTAATTTGAATTCAGACACTAAGCAGGAGATGGATTCAACTGACAATTGTAAAAAGTGTCAATCTAGTTTTTTTTCCTTTTCTTTTTAAACTGTTTATAAATGTAGGTCTGTTGTGGTGTAGGAATTGCCTTACCAGATGAAAATAGTTCATTTTTATTTCCAGAAATTAAAAGGATAAATTAAAAATTACATTTTTTCCTACATCTGGATACACAGGCAAATATACCAGTGAACTCTAAAAACTCCAGTTAACACTCTCAATTTCTTGCCCAATTCTAACTTGAGCTATGCCTCCATATATAGACATTTTTTGTCAATTGGCTTTCATGCAAATGCTTCTTTGCCATCCTCCCACAAGCTTGTTCTGTCATGCTCTTCCCCGAATCTTGGTGAGAAAGCAGCTCAGAGCCAAGGTGCATGTACATGCAAGCAAGGAATGTAACAAGTTCCTTTTTTTCTCCCCAAGGTGAAAAAACAAAAACAAATACCTTTTTTTTCCCCACTAGGAGTACACAGATTGCCAGAGGACATAAGTCTTTCAAAATCAGGTGTGCTTTACTGTAAACATTGTGACATGGGAACTTTTTTGGTAATTCAAAGTCTATCATGTAATACTATGAATCTGCATGGAGAATTAATTCTTGTTCACTGGGAGTGTGTGTTTGGAAGAGGGAAAAAAAGGTTGGAGCAATTATTGAGACACTGACTTTTCACTTTGCTTTCTTGCTGAATCTAGAATGCTACAACTCTGAAATATTAAAATGGTGGTTATTTTTTACATGAAGAATCTTCAGATTAGTGCTAGGAACATAGGAACATCTAGCAGAATATCAGAAATGGGATAGTTCAGCAATGATTACCAAAAGAAAAGTGTGAAAAAGCCAGAATTAATTTATTTTTCATTAAGCTTGTCTGACATACTGGTAGCCCTGTTTAGCAACTTCCTCATGCAGCAACCATTTGCAGTTACAAAGGCAATGAAAAAGTACTTTTGCTGCCAATCCTTTCATTTATGACCTCCATAAAGTTGTATGCCAAAGGAAAGCTACATTCAAATTGTGTTGCACATCCAAGTTCCCAGTCCCAATTGTGATTGCTAAATGAGGAATACTTGCACTATTCATCAAATCGTTAACCATGTATTCCACAAGAGCTTCCTGCAGTGAAACATTGGGGGCATAGCAACAGCAATAGCATTTAGACTTGTATACCACTTTATAGTGCTTTGCAGTACTCTCTAGGCTGTTTATAACGCAGGAGAATTATTTGCACATTGCCATCAACAATCTGGATCCTCATTTTACCAACCTGGGTAGGAGTGAAACAGATTAGAATCAAACTCCAGGTTGTGGGCAGAGTCTGCCTGCAATACTACAGTTTTAACCACAGTGCCACCAGGGCTCCTGGCATGACTACTCAACTTTCATAAGTTTCCACTGCAGTTTAGAAATCTGATTACCAGAATCTTGTTGCAGGGTTTGGACTTGATCCTCCATTCAGAGTTCCTTGAATGCATTATGACTGCCACTCAGAGACAGCCTTGGGAATTTTCAGGTTTATTTCTAGCTTGGCGAGGCTAATTTCTACACAAGGAAGCCTCTCAGAAACAGATTTGCTGCTATTTACTCACAGCATAAGAAAACAGCTTTCCAACAACATTCCTTTGAATTACACATTACAACTTCATTGACGGCAATGGAGGTGTTCCTTGCATAACATTGTTCTCCACATTGCATTCAAATGATTTTGCGCAACGGGACATTAATCTGGGTGCTAAATCTCTCTGATCTTCCTAGCCCATATTTTAAGCATTGGCAAAGCAGATATTACAAACTATTTCATTAAATTAATTAGCACCGAAGATCTAATGAATCCATCCAAAAAGTCCTCTGCTACTCCACTTTGCCCTTTATGTTGGATCATACTAAAAAGAAAACAAACAAACCGAAAATGAAATGAAACATTGATAGCTCACAGAAACTACTCAGACCTAAATTGTGGCTAGTTGCAAGCACAATATGAATACACTGTAAATATACTTCATAAACTTCCTTATATTTAATCATGGCAGTTGTTCTTTGGGGATTTTTTTTTTGTATTTGCATAAAATCACATTTCAGTCTTGCAGTAATAGATTTTAAATATATATTTCCTCTCATTTTAATAGGCGTTGAGTGAGAGAAGGAGAGGGAGGGGGGAGAGAGAGAGAGAAAGAGAGAGAGAGAGAGTATTTTCTTGTTGAAATACAATGACAACCTTATGCATATGTCATTTAGTAACCACCATTGATTTCAGTGGTACATAGGTCAGATTGCCTAAATCTACTTTCCTAGGCACAAAAAAAATCCACCATCACCACGAATCATTTGATATGAATTTATTTATTTAATTATTTCAACAATTTATATGGTTGCCCAACTAAAAATAAAAACAGTTAACTTTCAGTAACTGGTTTATGGCTGAAAAAAATAGAATAATAACAAAAGATGCTGGAATACAACTCCATAGGGCGCAACCAGACCCAGCTGGCTTGCTATCTTGTTCATTTATTCATTTTATTTCATTTATATAGCTGCCTGTTTGGGAAAATAATAAGATAAAACCATATAAATCCACCAATTATAATAGACCAAGTATCCAAGGAAAAATAATGATGCCATCTACAATCAATAGTAACAAAGTTCAACAAATACTCTGTTAAGGAGAACCATGAGGTCCTTATGGCTTTATAGATCATTTGGATCACAGGGATATATGCTGTTGTAAAGACCAGGAATTGAGATGGCCCACTTCTTAGATCCCATAGGATGATAGAGGATCTGAAGCATTCCCAATTGCTGGATCTTATGGAATGCACTGAATTTTTGTGGCCTGCCAGCACCCAGCAGAGCTGGTAGCATATTTGGACAGTGAGGAGGTTGGGGAGGAACATAGGCCAGTCCTGGAGTCTGGGGAAGACTCTGAGGGCTCTGTGTCAGAGTCATACATCAGTGAGACAGATGAACAGCTGGAGCCTGTTCCCAGGGTAAGCATACACAGAGTTGCCAGAGGAAGGGAACAGCTAAAGAACAGGAGTTGACTTGGGAGTAAGGCCACCGGTAGATAATGAATGGCTCCTCCCAAAGGAAATAAAAGAGGTGCAAAGAGGACTGACATTGTCCTTTGCTCCACCCATGATTAAAATGCATCATGGACACCTGGCCCCTTCTGATGGTTGTTAGATAAGAGTCAATAGTATAACCTTGAAGAAACCCACAAAGCAGGACTAGGTATTATGTTTGGTACTTGCTCTACCTTAAAAGGTAAATGTTCCCCTTACACATACATTATATTGCCAAAAGTATTCGCTCATCCATCCAAATAATCAAATCAGGTGTTCCAATCACTTCCGTGGCCACAGATGTATAAAATCAAGTACCTAGATATTCTGACCTCCCCCCCTTCTGACCTGCAAATCATCCAGACACAGGCTTGGCTGTTTGCCACTCTTTAATCACGGCTTTATCAACTCCTTTGGCTGAAGGCCCAGACACGACTCACATGCAAGACTAGTTGAAAATCCAACAGGCACAGATACACAACAGACAGAGTATTTCAATACAGTTTCAAACTGTTGTGTCATGAAAATGACTCCTCCCCACTTCTTTACTTATATACTCTCTTGGGAAGGGCCATAACCACCTGGGCTTAATTATCATCTGAGTCTGCCTCCGCAGCTGCTGCTTCTGTTCTCCACCCTTCTGTGTCTGGCTACAGGAGCAAACAGCCTTGAGTCCTCCCCACTGCTCCATGCCTCAGGCACCTCCTGGTGGCCAACCAGCCTCTCTGGTCCCTGCTCTGAGTCTGAACCCTGCCCAGGATCCCCACATCTTCCCTGGCAGATTCATATGGTTTCTTGCTATTTGAGTCCATCAGCAGCTCAACCGGATCCTGCTGGGCCACAACACTATCCCTCACTGCAGGGCCCTTCCCTGGGGTCTGATGCTCAGGGTGTGGCCTCGAGAGATATCAGGCATGATAGGTCCACACCAAAGTGTGGGCATGCATGTCCGTCGCATTGGCCCAAGTCTTCCCATCCGACCCATCATCCTGCCAGTCTACCAAGTACTGAAATTGTCTCTTTAGCCATTTTGAGTCCTGAATCCAGGCCACTTCGTGCATTAGCTGCTTCTCCGCCTCACGCAGTGACGGCTGGAGTGGAGACAGTTGGCGGAGAGGACAAGCCAACCGCTCAGGGATCAGGAATGAGCGGTAGAACACTGAGTGCACTCATATCAAGCATGGCAGGGTCAGGCAATAGGTCACTTGGTTCATGATGGTCTCCACCGGGAATGGCCCAAGATACCGGTCGTCCAACTTCTTAGCCAGCCGATGGGACAGAAGATGCTGTGTGGACAGCCACACGTGATCCCCCACAGCCAACTCTGGCATTGCACACCGAGACCTATCTACCACCCTCTTGTAGTCCTCCTTAGCTTGCTTCAGATAGCAGAGCACCACTTGATGGACTGCCTGGAGCTCCAAGAGGAAGCCATGCATTGCGGGGACCGGGGAGTCAACTGGGGTAAGAGGAAAAAAGTGAGGGTGATACCCGATGTTAGCCATGAAAGATGTCATCCGTGTGGAGGTATGCTGTGAGTTGTTAAACACAAACTCCACCACAGCCAGGTACTCCGCCCAGTTGTTCTGCTGCTGATTTACAAAGCAGTGCAGTTACTGCTCCAAGATCCCAATTACATTCTCCATCCCCCCGTCGGTTTCGAGATGGTGCGCCGAGGACAAACAAACCTGGACGTCCAGAGTCTCCATCAGCTCTTTCCAGAACTGGGCCATGAATTGCGTCCCATGGTCCGACACGACCCAATCTAGTAGGCCGTGCACCTGGAAGACGTGCTGGATGAACATGCGGGCAGTGGTGCAGGCTGTCGGCAATCTCCGACATGGGATGAAATGTACCATCTTTGTGAGCATGTCCACCACCACGAGGAACGTGATAAACCCTGAAAACTGGGGCAGTTCCATCATAAAGTCCATGGACACAGCTCCCCAGGGTCTGTCCGGGGTCGGCAATGGCTGAAGCAGACCTGGAGGATCTGCCATTGCTGACTTGGCCTGCCGACACTGTGCACGGTGCTAGGGATATGAACCACTGAACTGCTGACCTTTCTGATCAACAATCTCAGCATCTTAGCCACTGAGCCACTTAGCCACTGAGCCACCTTTGTTCTACTTTGCTCTTTGACAATTATTCTTGAGAGGACAAACCCTCTTTATGAATTGGAAGAACCATCTCCAATTCAGGAGAAGCTTTGATTCAACCAACACATTGTATCCTCAGAGGAGTTAACCAAATCCAGGAAAATCTGATATAAGAGTGGTCCACTTATAAGAATTCCATCTACTTTCTAAATAGCAAAAGATGATAATGTTAGATCATGCTCCAAGGGACTTACGTGCAATATTTGTAATAGGTATTATCTTTTAATTTGCTTGAAGCATAAAGTAGAAGATCCACCCAAGAAAAGACACACCTCACCTCTGTTTGATTATCTCCCACATTTTCAGGCTTCCTCTAATTAGTAAAATCAGAAAGTCTTGTTTTTCATCTCACACACCTCCAATGCACTTTCTTTAGTGCTCCACCAGCCAATGCCCCAGAACTGCACTCTTTGTTATGGTTCCACATTATACTATTTTAGACAGCAATGTAAAACAAGCAATATGTTTTCTTTCCTGGACAAAATGGTCTATCCTGGATGCTTTCTCAAAGGAGATAATGAGCAACAATGAAATTTTATCTCCTTTCCAACTAATAATACAAAATTCATTAGTGGATTAAGGCTAATCTAAATACTTGTGAATCACACTCGTGGAGTCCCTAACCTTGTTGCATGTTATCACATCTGTTGTCTCCTTGGTAATATATTTTAATTACTCTCAAAATAGTAGGATTACAATTCCTCAATTAACACATTAGCTTTATTATTTTTTTACATGCATGAAAAGGAAAAAAAGAAGATATTAATGTTATCCTTAAAGTTGGAAGGAAGGAAGGAAGGAAGGAAGGAAGGAAGGAAGGAAGGAAGGAAGGAAGGAAGGAAGGAGGGAGGGAGGGAGGGAGGGAGGGAGGGAGGGAGGGAGGGAGGGAGGGAAGAAAGGACTAAAATTCATCCCTGGAAATTATCATTATGCATTGCATTACTACATTTTTATTTTTATTTCTAAAATGAAAATGCTTACATCTTGTGGCAGTAGAAAGACAATGTTTAGGAAATATTTGGAACATTAATATAAATGTATTAGACCACCTTCTCAAGCAATATAGTTATTGCTCTTGTAGCAATATAGTTAGTGCTCTTGGTTTCTAACTATGATGATTATGATAATAATGATGATGACAATGACGATGATGATGATGATGATGATGATGATGATAATAATAATAATAATAATAATAATAGCAGCAGCATAGTTTAGGAAATTTTAGGGATATTTAGAGCTTGCTGAGGACAAGCAAATCTATGGTAAGCTAAACAAACAATATTAATATTCACAAAAGATCAACATGTCCAAAATTACTCAGTTTGTTACTATATTATGGGCACTGTTTTTATTAAGGCATAATTTAATGCTTTCAATCTACCTTTTAAAGAGTCAAACCATCAAGCTCAATGATGCAACATGGTAAGATGGTTAGCAAAACTCATTAGGGTTTCCAAGAAAAACATGACAATCTGTCTTAAAATATTGCTTAAAGCAGAGATATTTTTTTGTTGGGATGCCAATGAGCTTTGCTAATGACCTTACCAATCCTAGGCTCACTCATACATCTCTAGATCAAGACTGGGATAATTTCTGCCCTGAAACTCTGATGTATATTCCCAGCTCATATTATTGAGCAAGATGGACCATTGACTTGATACAGGAGGTAACTTCCTCTATTCTAAAGGTCTTCAAACTTTTCAGTTTATTGACCTCTTCATGAAGTTTCATAATGTTCCCTGACTTCAAATGGTAATTATGTGAACATGATTATATTATACAATAACAACAGCAAGAAGAAGAATTTGCATCCTGCAACAATCTTTACTGCCATCCAACAATAACATCTGCTTACACCAGGTCCTTGGGAAACACTTGATAAGTGGATAAAAATGCCATTTCCAGTGTAAATATCTGGATAGCTGAACCATAAGTGGAACAAAATACAAAATACTGGGATTGAAGCTGTACACCAATGGGGGGGGGGCATTGTTATACCAAGGGTGATTGATTGAAGCTCTCTCGAAAATATCTAAAGGATTATAGCAATAGCAATAGCAGTTAGACTTATATACCGCTTCATAGGGCTTTCAGCCCTTTCTAAGCGGTTTACAGAGTCAGCATATCGCCCCCACAGTCTGGGTCCTCATTTCACCCACCTCGGAAGGATGGAAGGCTGAGTCAACCTTGAGCCGGTGAGATTAGAACCGCTGAACTGCAGATAACAGTCAGCTGAAGTGGCCTGCAGCACTGCGCCACCTCAGCTCTTATCAAGGATTGCCTTGATAGCTAAAAATATTGAAGATATTAGATCCAAACATCCTTATTTTATTCCCCCCCCCCAAAAAAAACCTCATCATGCTTAGAAGTGTTGGTATTCTTAATGTTATTCTATAATTTTTAGGTCTTTGATTAGGACTTGATTAAGTTTCTCTCAATTTCAAAACTGCAAATCTAACACATAGAATCATAATCATAACATCAAGTCAAGGCTGCTAATGATAGCACGACTATCCGATTTTAACTGTCTCACTGCTAGTAACCTTTCTTTCAAGACTAGGGACTGGCATGGAACTCTACTGAGCCCTCCAAAGATTAATTGACCCCACCCAGTTTTATAATTTATCAACCATCACAGATTTATTGACTTCTTTTTCATTCCCAGCCATTTATCAGCCCCTTGGGTAGTCCCATCAACCTAAAGGTAGGTATTGATTACTTTGGGAAATATTACTCTACTCCAAAGTCCTTATGAGGTATTAACAACCTCTTCAGCAAAAAAAATAAAAATGGAAGAATGTTTTAATTGTTTTGATTGGATCGAGAAAATATGCTTCTTCAAGTTATGATGTCTATTATGCAAGACTAACCAAGTTATATGGGCACCTGAAAAAACACAAACACTCCTCTTGATCTCAAGCCATTCAAACACTTAGTGGGCCAAGTAGGACTAATTTGTTGTAGTGATAATAATTTAGAACTATACTCACCTTCCTGCCAGCAGCTCAAAACCAGAGTGTTTAAAAATTTAAAAACTTGATGGGGTTCCAGAAAATATTATTGTATGGGAAATGATATTGGTGGGGAAGAGATTATTTAGGGATACCCATTATTTTATCATAAGGTGGTGCAGTGGTTAAATGCAGCACTGCAGGCTACTGCTAGATCAGCAGGTCAGCGGTTCAAATCTCACCGGCTCAGGGTTGACTCAGCCTTCCATCCTTCCGAGGTGGGTAAAATGAGGACCCAGATTGTTGGGGGCAATATGCTGACTCTCTGTAAACCGCTTAGAGAGGCCTGAAAGGCCTATGAAGCGGTATATAAGTCTACTGCTATTGCTATCAGTAGACTTTTAAGATTAAGATTAAGATTTAGTTTATTTGTATGCCGCCCTTCTCCGGGAGGGACTCAGGGCGGTGAACAACTCAAAAGGAGAAAAGGGGATACAAACACAATACACGTAATTAAAATACACAAGAGTCATACAGCCATACAAGTCGAGAGGGGAGGGGAACTCATCAACCCCAGGCCTGCCGGCACAGCCAGGTTTTGATGGCTTTCCGGAAGGCCTGGAGAGAGGTGAGGGTCCAAATCTCCGCGGGGAGTTCATTCCAAAGGGCCGGAGCTGCTACAGAGAAGGTCCTCCCCCGGGTGGTAGCCAGATGGCATTGGCTGGTAGATGGAACCCGGAGGAGGCCGACCCTGTGCGATCTAACGGGTCTATGGGAGGTAATTGGCAGCAGGCGGTCTCTCAAGTACCCAGGTCCAATACCATGAAGGGCTTTATAAGTTACGACTAGCACTTTGAAGCATATCCGGAGACCGATCGGTAGCCAGTGCAGCTCGCAGAGGATAGGTGTAACGTGGGTGCACCTCAGTACACCCACAATCGCTCGCGCGGCTGCATTCTGGACGAGTTGTAGTCTCCGAATACTCTTCAAAGGCTGCCCCATGTAGAGCGCATTGCAGTAGTCCAGTTTTGAAGTCACAAAGGCTTGAGTGACTGTCGTGAGTGCCTCCTGGTTCAGGTAGGGGTGCAACTGGTGCACCAGGCGAACCTGGGCAAATGCCCCCCTGGTCAGAGCCGACAGGTGATGTTCTAAGGTCAGCTGTGGGTCCAGGAGGACTCCCAAGTTGCACGCCCTGTCTGAGGGGCGTAAATTTTCACCACCCAGCCTGAGTGATGGAATACTGGCCAAATTCTTGGGAGGGAAACACAACAGCCACTTGGTCTTGTCTGGATTGAGTACAAGCTTGTTAACTCCCATCCAGACCCTGACAGCCTCCAGGCACTGGCACATCATGTCAACCGCTTCACTGAGTTGGCACGGGGCGGACAGACACAACTGAGTATCGTCCGCATATTGATGGCATTTTATCCCGTGCCGTCGAATGATCTCACCCAGTGGCTTCATGTAGATATTGAACAGAAGGGGGAATAGGACCGAACCCTGAGGAACCCCATATTTCAGGGGCCTAGGGGTTGACCTCTATCCCCCAACTAACACCGACTGCGACCTGTCCGAGAGGTAGGAGGAGAACCACCGAACAACGGTGCCGCCCACTCCCACCTCTCGTAACCGTCACAGAAGGATACCATGGTCGATGGTATCAAAGGCCGCTGAGAGGTCAAGGAGCACTAGGATGGAGGAGCGACCTCCATCCCTGGCTCTCCAGAGATCATTGGTCAGTGCGACCAAAGTGGTTTCCGTGCTGTAGCCAGGCCTGAATCCCGACTGAAAGGCATCCAGATAATCGGCTTCCTCCAAGGACCGTCGGAGTTGAGAGGCTACCACTTTCTCAACAACCTTCCCAATAAAAGGGAGGTTGGAGACTGGCCGGTAGTTGTTCAAACTAGCTGGGTCCAATGATGGCTTCTTCAGGAGGGGTCTCACCACCGCTATCTTCAATGCTGGTGGGAAGAAGCCCTCCTGAAGACAAGCACTCACCATCGCCTGGATCCAGCTCCGCGTCACCTCCTTGCTGTTCGTGACCAGCCAGGAGGGACACGGGTCCAGTACACAAGTGGCAGTACTCACTGCTCCGATGGCCTTGTCCACTTCATCAGGAGCAACAGGTTGAAAGTCAGTCCAGAGATGTTGTTCAAGACCTTCCCCCGGTACCCCGGCTGGCTCTGCGCAATTGGAGTCCAGGTCCATCCGAAGCCGAGCAACTTTGTCCGCGAGGAACTGGACATATTCCTCTGCTCTACCTTGTAAGGGGTTATCCACAACCCTCGTATTTAGGAGGGAGCGGGTCACCCTAAACAAGGCGGCAGTGCGTGACTCAGCGGACGCTATCAGAGCGGCAATGTGATGGTTCTTAGCTGTCCGTATTGCCGATAGATATGCTCCGATGCAGGTTTTCAAAACCTCCGATGCAGGTTTTGCTAATTGATTAGAAGTGCTAGGAATTTGAGATGGTTGATTGTTGTTTTTTTTTGCTTGTTTGCAGGAGGGCATTAAAGGACAGATGGGTTATTGGTGCTACGGTCTGAAAAAGTTTGAAAACTCTTCTATTAAGCCAATGTTGTTGTTGTTTTGGTTGGAGACTTGTTGAAGGCTACACATCTTAAAGGTGTTTTTTTTTCCATTTTAAAGACACTGCTCTCAGCAATAGATACAGCATTCCTTTTATGCTAGATTGGACCCAAATGAGATGAGTAATGGCAATGCCAAATATATTTTATATTTTGCCCCATTGAAAGAATAGGCATGACAAGGCAATACTGGAGATCTCTGGGAGAGATTAGTGCTTGATAGTAAGTGCAATCTAGCAGCAATGACAACTTTAATATGAGGATTTAATAGAATTTCTCCATGAAGTCTGCTTGTAGACAATTGGGTCTTTCACCCCTATCAGCTCTGCAGAAAGATGACTACTGCTAATTGGAATAAAGTCCAACTGACATTTGTGTTGGAAAAAGCTCACAGTAGCAGCAATTTAAGGCTACATTTGACTCACTAAAGTCAGTATTTCTCAAACTTGAGAACTATAAGATATGAGAACTTCAAACTTCAGCTGAAGTCCACACATCTTAAACTTCCTAAAGTTGAGAAACACTGCACTAAATTGTAAAAGGTAACAGAGATCTGGTCTTTATTTTCTTAATTTTGAAGAAGCTTGGCAGCCTATGGCCTAATCCAGCATTTTCTTTTCTTAATTTGCTGGACAATAAATCCTCCCTGAAGCCGCCAAGTGGACAGGTAAAGATTAGGCCTGTTCTGATCTTCTCATTTCTAAACCAAAACCCATTTATGGTAATTTTGAAGCCCTTTCTCATCCTATCCTTCCACCCTCCCACCTTGTTCATTTTGGAAGGAAATTAGCAAGTGGAAGCTCTTTGAATAACTTAGATTTTTTTCTTCATCATCTTTCAGTTTTCAACTTTCTTCCACTCATGCCCTAGAAACCCAGCTCTGAAATTCAGGGTATTATAAATTATGATCTGTTGTTGTACAGGTTGTCCTTGACTTACAACTACAATTGAGTCCAAAATTTATGTTGTTAAATAAGGCAATTGTGTGTTTTGCACCATCTTATGACCTTTCCTGCAACAGTTGTTAAGTGAACCCTTGAATGTTAAGCTAGTAACATGATTGTTGAATGAATCTGGCTTCTCCGTTGACGTTGCTTGTCAGAAGGTTGCAGGTGCACATGGCTGTGATACACTAATATGAATCAGTTGCCAAGCCTCTGAATTTTGATCACATGGCCATAGGGATGCTGTAATGGCCATAAGTGTGAAAAATGGAATGGAATGGAGTAGATAGAGTAGAGTAGAGTAGAGTAGAGTAGAGTAGAATAGAATAGAATAGAATAGAATAGAATAGAATAGAATAGAATAGAATAGAATAGAATAGAATAGAATAGAATAGAATAGAATAGAATTCTTTATTGGCCAAGTGTGATTGGACACACAAAGAATTTGTCTTTGGTTCATGTGCTCTCAGTGTAGATAAAAAGGCAAGATACATCTGTCAAGAATCATAAGTTGCAGCACTTAATGATAGTCATAGGGCACAAATAAGCAATCAAATCATACTAGAAAACAATATAAGTCATAAGGATAGAAGCAATAAAGTTACAGTCATAAGTGGGAGATGGGTGATAGGAACAATGAGAAGATTACTAGTAATAGTAATGCAGACTTAGTAAATACCAATAGTTTGACAGTGTTGAGGGAATTATTTGTTTAGCAGAGTGATGGTGTTCAGGGGTGGGGGGACTGTTCTTGTGTCTAGTTGTTCTGGTGTGCAGTGTTCTATAGCATCGTTTTGAGGGTAGGAGTTGAAACAATTTATGGCCACAAGACATTTTTTTTAGTTCCATTGTAACTTTGGATGGTCACTAAATGAATGATTGCAAACCAAGGACTACCCCTAAATTCAATATTCTGCCTGTGTCTGTCTATCCATGTTTGTGTGTATGTATAATGTAGCCCTTCAGCCATAGGTTGCTTAAATAATTGATGGCCCACACATAAACAAGGAATGCCAAACTGATTCATGTGCTTGAAACTGGGACAAAAATCAAAGGAGATGATCAGCTGATTCAAACCATCTAATATATTTCTGTAGCACCAAAGAATGAAGACTTGGAAAGCCTTCCCCTTTGCTTAGCTTCCCTCAAAACAGATGTATTATGCTTGTTAATTGGTTCAGTGAGTGCAAAATAAGTTCCCTGGCCTCTAGATTTTGAGAACTCAGTTTAATTTTTATTTACATTAATGTTGATTTTCTGCAATTGTGCAATATTGACTATTGTTTCTTGTTTAATTAGGGGAGATTATTCTCATGTTTAGATGATTACTGTGCATCTTGACACAAATGTTGTTATTCCCCAAACCACCGAACATAAATTGGCTTTGATTTCTTTCACTTAATCTTATTAGCAGAACATTATAAACCTCTTGTTTTTCAACACTGTACATTATCACCTAGAGTAATTCGATGCTTTAGCTAACATGTAATGAGCAGGAGTTTTGGCAGAGTGGAAAATCTCAGTGCATCATCAATGTATCAGCCTTGGAAATCTGAAAATAAACATAGAGGCAAGCAAATACATAAGATACATAAGAAAGATCGGATAATTCAGCTGTCCCGAGGCTAGGTAATATAGAATTACAGAATATACAGAATAATAGAATTAGAAGGGATCTTGGAGATCTTCTAGTCCAACCCCTTTCTCAAGCAGGAGCCCTTATACCATTCCAAACAATTGATTGTCCAGTCGCTCCTGTAGGAAGTTATCACCGAGACCTCTCCCAGAAAAATGAAATATCCTACGAAATATTAAAAAGGCAGAATATTTCTCTGGATGTGAAAAGAAAGAAACATGTTTTAAAAGACAGAATAGCTGCCTGTAGCTTCCTGCCCACTTTGTCAATGGACTATTAAGAAGGCTAAGCTAGTCCTTTTACATAATAAAGACTTCTCCCCTCAACTCCAGAGTGATGGGATTATGGCATGATAATATTGGCCCTTTACTCAACTGACTACATGGCATCTGAGAACTCAACCAAACCTGGATTCAAAACGCAGCCTAGAAAGTTGCCCCTGCATGGCCCCATGGGAGTCTGACAACCAATCAGAATACAAGCTCAAGATCAAAGGCCAGAGGGAACTAAAACCAGGGACTCAGCATCTCAGTCCTTCCTTCTCTTCTTCTCCACCAACACGGAACCATGTGATCACCTTTTCTGTTCAGGGCTCAAGCCATGTGGTCCTGTCCACCAATAAACCATCTTTCCAAGCAGCCTCCATGTCTCCAGTGTCTTTTTCCCCACTTGGAGCCGAACCCAGAAGGACATTTCTTTCATCCCTCCCTAAAAGCCTCCAGTGGTAGAGTACCCACAACTTCTGAATGCAAGCTGTTCCACTGGTTAATTGTTTTTACCGATAGGAAGTTTCTTCTTAGTTCGAGTTTGTTTCTTCCCTTGATTAATTTCCATCCATTATTTCTTGTCTTGCCTTCTGGAGATAACAAGATATTTTTGGAATAAATATATTTTCAGATAAGCATTTTGAATATAATATATATCCATTCATCGCAGAATTGCAAACAAGATTGGACTCTAGCATTAATGGTATCATAGGATGCCATATATAGGAAGTGCTTGACTTATTATTGGTTGCTTAGCAAGTACTTAAAACTATGATAGATTTCCACCACCACCACCATCCCAGATAAAAAGTAATGATATGGTTCTGAAGTTCTACCTTATCCTACTCCATATCCATGTGAATACATTTTGGGCATTTGACTACTAGCCCACATTTAATGGCTAATTGCAGCATCCCTCAGTCATATCTCTGTGATTTATATCACAGCATTTAATTCCCAACTGCTATGGATCATAGCAGTTGTAAGAAAAACTAGCTATTAGCAAACAATGAATTTGCTTAACAACTGTAACAGTCACGTAACAACTGTCACGTTCAATTAATGACCACAGCAAAAAAGGTGATAAAATTGGGTCAGCCATGTGACAGCTCACTATATGGCCATCACAATTTGCAACCATAATTGCTAGACTCAATCATGATCATAAGCTGAGGGCTACCATTATCTATGCATATGTTTGTGTGTATATGTTTGTCTAGCAGAAGGGAAGGCTCCTTTGCACTTATGTAACATCTGTATAGAGCCAATCTCATCATATTATTAAATCTGGAGTATAAATAAACCAAGGCAATAATAAGAGATAGTACCACTTTACTTTGCATTTGTGAGACCCCACTTATACGACTACATTCAGTTCTGGTTACTATGATAAAAAAATAAGTTAAACTTCCAGATTTCTAATTATTTTTGTTGCTCTTCTCTTCCCACTAAATCGTAGGACCAACAGTAGAAGAAACTATGCATGTCTAACCCAGGGGTGTCAAAATCAAGGCCCAGGGGCTGTATCTGTTCCATGGGGTGCTTAGATCTGGCCCATGGGACCACCCTGAAAACAGTGAAGGACCAGCCTGTGATGCCTCTGCCAGTAAAAATGGATCCTGGGAGGGCTGCATGCAGCCCTCCAGAGCTCCATTTTCGCTGGCAGAGGGTTGCAGAAGTCTGCCACAGTTGAAAATGAAGCTGTTTTTCCTGGCAGAGAATTTGGGCCACCACAGGTACCACCCCCCCGACATGAGTGACATCAAGCTGGCCATGCCCACCTGGCCACACCCATCCCAGCTTTCCAAGGTCAAACACAACCCTAATGCGGCCCTCAATGACACCCCTGGTCTAACCTATGGAAAAAAGGGTTTAATGCTATTAAAGCATTAACAGACAGTATTAAATGGGGTTCCACCACAAAACCGCGCTAGACTAAACTGCGCCCGACTAAACCGCGTCGCTGACATCATCAACAGGGCGACAACAGCGCAGAGACAGAAGCACGCTGTAAACCCTAAACCTAAAATTAACCCCTAAACCTAAACCTAACCCCCCTAAACCTAATCCTAAACCTAACCCTAAACCTAATCCTAACCCTTAACCTAACCCTAAACCTAACCTTAACCCTAACCCTTAACCTAACCCTAACCCTAACCCTTAACCTAACCCTAAAGCTAACCCTAAATCTAACCCTTACCTTATGTTTTCGGCTTGTTTTCAAAGCGCTATTTAAAGCGCCCTTCTTTCTCCGCACTGGCTGTTGTCGCCCTGTTGATGACATCAGCGATGCGGTTTAATCAGGCGCGGTTTAGTCGAGCGCGGTTTTGACGGGTCACGATTAAATGGTCTTTTAATACTTGAAGGGGTGTCAGAAAGAAGAGAGACTGACTTATTTTCTAGGGCATATTAGCTATGAATACTAGCTATGAACCTTCTGCCATGTTTGTTGTCAGAATCAGCATAGAAATATAACAATTCCTGACTCCAAGCCAAAGCATAATTAAGACTCTCTCTCTTTAAGAAAGTTGAAATCTGAGAATAGAAGCGAAAGTTCTCTGAATGTATCCACTAGAGTTCTTTAAATGTTTCCCAGGAACTATCTTTATTATTATTGATTGAATCGGGGTTTTTTTGTACAAATTTTATTAAATGTTATAAGCTGAGTATAAAAACTAACCAATACTAATAGACTAAAAAAAAGACATAAAAAATTAAAGTGTAGAAAGAAAAGATAAAAGTAAAAAAGAAGCTTCTAATGTCCTTATCAGCAAATACAAGTATTATATAAAAGTTATCACTTTACTGATTCCAAAATTCTCACTTTTTTTAATTACCTAATTTTGTCTAATTATCAAAACCCCACAAGTGATTTTTCCCCCTGTTTCATGCAAAGGGGCTATAAGAATTTTCCAATCTCATACTTAAATGTAGATACTATCTTTTTCTAAAAACAAGAAAGCCAGTTTAGCCATTTCTATAAAATCCTTTTTTCTTCACTCAGCATTCTCCTGTTGTGGTTAGCATTTCCACTTTTGAGCATATAATAATCTCGGTGCACATTGTCCTACATAAGAACAATTTTCATTTGTAAGGAACTACAACACAGCTGGGATTATAGCTTTTATAGATGATGGAGGAGAAAATCTTAGGGCCCACTTTTTTGACCTCATTTAATGCATTTTACTATTACATATTGCCAGCTCCAAAATCAATAAACCCATAAAACTGTAATCTTTCCATTCAACTCTTCAAAATACATGGTTCAGTGTGTATAATCAGAGTTCTATAATAACCTCAAATATAGTACATTACTTAAGCAGCTACCAATCACTTCCTCCTTCTTCCAATGCATATCTGCATGAAGGCATCTATATAACCAACAACCAAAAATAGGCATGCTATAGAATTAAAATTGAGCAAAATACCTTCCATTTTGCTATATTGTACACAACAAGATGCAATAACAATCACTTTCATTCCAAACATTTTCAAACCTCCGAAGTTGTATTACCTATAGCAAGACAGGGAATCTGAAAATTTCTAATACTGCTGAACCACTTTTTCCCATCCTCCCATCATTAATTCTTGATGGCCTGGATAATTATGTATTGTGAAATTATCATTTTCCCATGCCTGATTTACAGCAAATTAGTTTCCTTAAACCTAATGTGTTCCTGAGTAAACTCTTTAAGGAGAATGTATATATCTATTACATTACTGGTAAGGATCGCATACAAGCTTGCAATATAGGTGGTCCTTGATTTACAACCATTCCTGTAGTGACAGTTCAAAGTTACAACACTACAGAAAAAAGTGACTTATGACCAGTCCTCACATTTATGGCCACTGCAGCATCCTCTTAGTTATGTGATTTAGTATTTGTATAGTTGTATTGTCCCAGTACCATATGATTGTCATTTGCCACCTTTCCAGCTGACTTCTGACAGTGCCAATGAGGGAACTCAGATTCACTTAGTGACCACACAATTCACTTAACAATTGTAATAATTCACTTAACAACCATTTTAAAAAAAACTAGCAAAATCAGGCCCAACGTTTCTTAATAACAGTCATGATTAGCAATTAAAATTCTTATCCTAATTGTGGCTATGTTGAAAACCACCTGCATATTAAAATCCATACAATCCATTCAGTTCAAAAATCTCAGAAAATTATAGTTATTAGGATGTTAAATTTAGTAACTAGAACTGTAAAGTGTACAATGGGCCAGAATACACAGTTGCAGTTGTTTGGCTGGAGAGTGCTGGCTCCTGCGTGAGGCTATCTAGCCACTGGTGTCAAACTCGCCGTGTCATGGTGTCATGTGACATATTGTGACATTTTTTTCCTTGTGGAGCTGGGGTGGGCGTGGCCTGCACATGACACATCATGGGCCACCAGTTTGACTCCCTTGATCTATGCTGTGATTGGTTGTTTTGGACATAAAGGGGGAGTTTCCCTTTTTGCTGCTTTTTTCTTCTTCTTCTGTCTGCTCTGCAGATTTTTACCTCATGATGTTTCTGTGTTCCTGACTATCTTGTCTGCTATAAATATAAATGTTAAAGCTATTTATTTATATAAAACTACAAGTTTGTGTTAAAGTCTCTGATTTTATTTGGACATTTCCAAAGAACTATGAAAATAAAGGGGGGGAAAAACCTCTGTAAATACCCCCTCCAGCAGCATCTGAAGCAAGATACAGATATAGTGCTTGCCCGTTTAATGGAAATGTGGGTATCAAAGAGGCCGCAAATCATTGGAAAGGTGAAAAATGGAACATTTTCAAACACTTTTTGGTCACTTTGTGATGAATAATAGCCAAATACTCTTCCCTTGAAGAGTATTCGGAGACTTCAACTCATCCAGAACGCAGCCACGCGAGCGATTGTGGGTGCACCTCGGTACACCCACGTTACACCTATCCTCCACGAGCTGCACTGGTTACCGATCAGTCTCCGGATACGCTTCAAGGTGCTAGTCGTAACTTATAAAGCCCTTCATGGTATTGGATCTGGGTACTTGAGAGACCGTCTGCTGCCAATTACCTCCCACAGACCCATTAGATCTCACAGGGTTGGCCTCCTCCGGGTGCCATCTACCAGCCAATGCCACCTGGCTATTACCCGGGGGAGGGCCTTCTCTGTGGCAGCTCCGGCCCTCTGGAATGAACTCCCCGCAGGGATTCGGACCCTCACCTCCCTCCAGGCCTTCCGAAAAGCCGTCAAAACCTGGCTTTGTCGGCAGGCCTGGGGGTGATGAGTTCCCTCCCCTCTCGACATGTATGGTTGTGCGACTGTTGCCTACTTTTATTATGTGTATTTTGTCTTTTATGTTCCCCCCTTTTTTCCCCTTTGAATTGTTCGCCGCCCTGAGTCCTCCCGGAGAAGGGCGGCATACAAATAATAAAATACCAATACCAATACCAAATCACCAAGCTCTACCTATGAAAAGTATTCTGAACTTTTAACAGTAAACAGTAATAGAGTTGGAGGGGACCACGGAGGTCATTTTGTCCAATCCACCCGCTCATGCAGGAGACCTGTACTAGGGATTCGAACTACCGACATTTCTGATCAACAAGCTCAGTGTCTTAGCCACTGAGCCACCTAGTCAGTAACTTCTTTTTTTTTTTAACTTGTAAGAGTTACAAAGACATTCTCAAATATTCTTTTCTCAAAATGAATGAAAGCGAATGGGGGGAGGGGAGAATCCATGAGTCCTTTTTGATCCAGAACCAATTTAGACAAATTTAACAGTGAATTACTGTGCATTGTATATTATCAAAAGTCTAAAATATCAGCGAACTGGCCACTAGTCAATTGATGTGAGCTTAGACTTAATCCAGAGTGAACAATTTTAGGACAGGAAAAAACTTTATTATATGAACTTGTTATGGAAATATCTTTGCTTCCTTTTCTTTAAGCAGCTTATCAATCTGTCCTTTTATCTCTCAACTGCTGTTTCTTCAAAAAAAAGTCATTTTTCGGTACTTGTCACCTTCACTTGTTTTGCCAAGTATAAGGGCACTGATCTGGTATCCAGGCAATTGAATCTTTTTTGATTCAGAGACAGTAAGGACACTGGTGGATATTAAGTTTTCTTGTTAGCTCAAGCAAACAGAGTTGGAAGCAAAACATTAAAAGCACCCATATAAAGCAAGATAATACCCAAATATCTTAACAAGCTGCCAGGAGCTCCTTAATAATGACTGCAGAGATAACTTAATACCAATTTCTGCAATACCCAAAATTAGGTTCCATGAGGACGTTGCCCCCTAATAATAGCAACAGTTTTATCAAAACTTGACACCATATGCTCTGAGTTATGCAAATGGGGAAAGTTGGGAGTATAATGTATTTTTTGCAAAACTATACATATATAAAGCTGGTTTCCAAAATTCCCTAACTACGTTGCAAGACAGCAAAGTCCGAAAGCACAGTTCCCAAGAGCAAGATCTGAAGTCCACAAAAACAAGTATGATACCCATGGGGCAAAAGCAAAGTTTGAAGTCCACAAAGTCACATCCAAAGTCTACAAAGCCAAAGGTACTATGATGGAGAAGCCAATGATTGTCTCTGACAACTTCCTGCACCTGGTTAAATCACCCCAAGCCTGCTGTTTCTCATTAGCGGGGGACTGCTTCCTCATGAGGGGACTCAACTATATCCTCTTCACTCCACTCTGCATGTCCAGCAGTTGTTCCTCACTGTTGCTGCTTCTCTGACAAGCTTCCCTTTCTTCTTTCATGGTATGTCCATCTGGACAACTGCTCTCGCTTCCATGCCAGACATGCCATGCCAGGCCCAGGACTGTATCTTTCTCAGCCACTGGGCTCTCCAGTGGCTCCTGAAGATCCATAACTCTGATCTGAAGGGTCTCAGTTCCAGCTTGTCATTGTCGTCGTCGTCGTCGTCGTCGTCATCATCATCATCATCATCATCATCATCATCATCATCATCATCTGAACTGGCAACCTACGGGGCTATCACACCATGATGTCATGGCCCTGGTATGGTCAGGACCCTTTAACGTTATGTTAAGATTTTCCCTCATCTACTTTCTCCTCTGCCAAGTAAGCAAAAGTAGAAAACAAACAGAGCTAATTCACATGACTTATAAACATCTAACTTTTTTTTAATATGAAAGAGAAATATGTCACTAAACTCCTCAAATAACAATGGTCCTCCCCATCATTGCTGCAATTAAAGCAAATTTTGCTTAATTAGGAAAGTGAACATATTCTTCCATTCATCCCTATAAATAAGGTCATGGATATCATAAGATCGTATCATGGATTTCTGAGATTTCATTTCATTTTTATCCTCAGGATCTCATAGAATTCCTAAAGAAAACTGTTTCAGGAATTAAGACTACAATTAAGGTTGCGGCTGATTTCTTTGAATTCACTTGAATTTTTAAACTTGGAGTGGGGAGAATCATTCAATCAGATAATGCTTGAGAAAAAAGTATAATAGTAAGTAGCAAGGTACTTTTTCCCAGGGATTAATAACAAAAAGGGTTCAAATGGGTGAAGGAAATCCAAAGTGATAGGTTTCCAAAGCTGTAGTGGGAAAAACTAAACAAGGCTACTTTGGGGAAATAAATAGTATCCTGTGTTGAGGAAAGAGGGTCATATGAGTGGTCTGGGAACCAAAAAAATTACAGTTACAAATAAACAGTCCCCCTACCATATTTGCTCCAAGGAGATATGAAGGTCTGGGAAACAAAATGGGAAAACCGAAAAAGGATTTTTTTCTCTCTCTCTCTTTTTTATTTATTTGAAAAATTGAGAAGTTCCTGAGTCTCACTTCTCCAATTGAGCCTGAACAACATTTCTATTATTATGTGGAGCTGGTTTTGTTTCTTGTGAAGTACTCTTAATACATATAAGATAGACCTCATCTGCTGAGAGAATGGCAAATACTTTGGAGAAGCTAGACGAATGTATTGAGAGTAGAGCATGATTAGATCCCTGAGTCATCCAAACTTTTGCCTGAAAGTAGTGTGATTGTGTTGCTAATGAGCAGATGTCATTTAAAGGGAGCACAATTTACAACTTGAATTTTAAAAGAAAATGCTCAAGTTATACTGTTGCTTTGGACAATGAAGGAATGAATGCTCCAAGTCAATCAAGTACATGATGATAGTTCCATATCTCTCAAGCATCATTTTTCAGAGTTTTTGAGAAAAGTTTGCAGGTGCTTTATGAGGCTTTTTATTCGTTACATTGAAAAAGAAAAAAAGTACTTCTGCTTTTGCAATAACACTGTTTTGAAAATGGGTTTCTCCATTCTTTCTCCATGGCAAATTGTGATAAAAAAAATCTTGCAATGTACTTTACAACTTGTTTTTCACTTCTCTCCTCCTTGGTACATTTATAATTTGCTGATCGGTATTTAGCAATCTAGTAAGTATGTTTTGCTGGGTTTCATTTAATTTGCCTCTTTCACAGAACCATTCAAGGGGGCTCCATTCACTTTCATTTAACAAACAAGAAAACTAAATGAATTAAGGGAAGTTGAAGCAAATTAATCAAAGATTTCCAGCTTCAGTGAACTACATGAGTTAAAATAGATTACATTTTATGCTAGCATTCAGATTCATCTGAATTTAAATTTAAAAATTCATTAAAAGAACCAAAGTACTGAACTTTTTTTCTTAAATTAATGAATCTCAACAGATTTATGGTTTTAAAGCTGTACTTTGGATGTGATGGAACAAATGTTTTGTTGAAGTAATTTCTCACAGATTCATTATATGGAGTTAAATCGACTTATGTAAATAGACAGGAAGGTAATGTTATATCCACTTAGCAGAGAAGAAATTACATTAAACTCACTAGAACCTATTCTTAGGGCGGTCCTTGTAGGATTATTTCTAAACCAAATGTGTGTAAAATTCAAAGTGACTACTTTGAAGAAATACCTCTTCAAGAGTATTTTATGTGGAAAGCCAGTAAGACTTTCCAATAAAGTTAGATGGGTTGTCATAAATAGTATGAATGCTTCAGACTTAATTTTAAAAAATGTTTTGAGGGTGCAGGTGTCTGGATCAACTTCAAACAGCTACACCCTTTCCTGAGATAACACAGAAGCTGGGAAAGATAATCATGAGATCACAGAAAATAACATTTGGCAATTATGAATGCAATTGATTAAATGTATAAAACAACCAAGGTAAACTTTTAGGGAGCCACTCAGCCAGATTTTATGCCTAAGGCAAGGCTAGAATTCCCAGTCTCCTGGTGATTGGCCAAGTCACCCAGTCAGTTTTCATGTCTAAAGTGTCTAAAGACTGAAATTGGTTTCAGCCCCTAGGCCAAACATGTGCTTGTTACAATTCTGGGACTCATGCATTGGGCTCTGGATTCTGTTTTCAGATTTCAGATTTCAACTTTCTTAAAGTGTGAAAGTCTTAAATCTGCTTTGCTTTGCACTCATGGATTGCTATACTTCCAAGCTGAACCTACCAATACAAGTGGGAGCTCAAAGCTCTTATCATTCTGAATGTGAACTCAAGGCCAGCTACCCTGGCATGCCCTCTTGTATCAAATCAATACTTTTAAATTGTTCATGATTGAAACATGTTAAACTCTCTTGACAATGAGTGAAAAGAAGTAAGCTAACACTTAGGCCATTTCCCACAAGCAACTGATAGCATCTTCATAGTCATCATTCAGTCATCATTAAAGTGCTTATAAACCTTATCCTCATTAAAGTAATTTTGATACAACAAAGCACGGATGGCTCTAGAATATGCTGTAAGTTACTAGTGCAGACAATAGGTACTGAATCTAATAGTTAACACATTTTCAAGGAAGAGGGATGGAGTTATAAATGCCATTTGTTCTTTGCCAGTTTTTTATGTCTTGCCAGCATCTGTGCATCAGTGTGCCAGTCAGTTTCTGCTACTTCTACTAATTAGCAGCAAACCACCATCTTGGGATGACCAGCTGTGCCAATTGTTTTGACATTCCAGGAAACCCAGTAAACAAATGTAACAGGGCATCACATTAAAAAAAAGTCAAGGTACTAGTCATTTTTAATGCCATGCTAAAACCCGACAGTTGAGAAAAATAAGCATAAAAATAAGCATTCTATTTTTTAAAAAATTCAATAAGTTTAAATTAAGATGGGATTTTTCCTCTATTGGTTTAAAACAACTCCTATGTAGGTTTTGGGAGCTGCTGAGCTTGTTGTTCCTCATGCCTGCTATCTCTGCCTTAAAAGAAATAGAAGAAGCATTTGTAAAAATTACTGCAGGAATCCTGAAGATTTTGCAATGACACTTGACTTTGATGTCTAAAGAGCAATCATTCCTGCTCTTTTTATTCTATTCTGAAAAAGAGGGAGAAGGAGGCAAAATATGTAGGAAAAAGAGAGAGACCAGGAGCAGCTGTTGCATGTGATTTGATAGTCTATGGTTTCAATGAATTTCCTTATTGTGATCTATGGACCCATTGAATTGTTCAGAATTAGAATTCAAATTTCATATCACATCAATTCAGTTTGCTTTCAGTTCTTTAATTATGACGCCTTTTCCAAATTTCCAGTCTTCAATCCCATCTGATTTTTCACAGATTGCCAATTTTATTTTGCAGAAAATGAATAGTATAAATAAATATAATCCTATAAGGCTTGAAATGAGAAATACCTAGCTCCAACTAACAAAATAGAGATTAAAGGAAATATTTCAGGACCCACAGGTATTTATTCCATTGATGACATTAATTGCTGTGACCCCTTTGACACCAAAATATTTCATCCCACTGAACTATCCCTGCATGAGATTAATCTTGGCTGCTTCTAAGAAAGTGTCCAACCAGCCACTACCAAATGAACATTGCGCAGGATGGTAAAGCAAGGACTTTGGTGCAAAGATGGAAAGTGTGCAAAAGTCAAAGCCTTTTCCTGCATTAACATTGAATGCAACATTGTGCATTCATCAACCTCTACCTAATCAGATATATGAGCCAAGACAGATGAAATAATGCATTCCTCTGTCTCTGAGGCATGTGGTAGAGATCAATGGAGCAAATTACAGAGGTGGAATTTCTAAGTGGGTGGAGTAAGGAAAAATTGACGGATGGGTGGATTTAATGGTAGGGTATGCCTAATTATGATGACTCCCAAGCATTTACTTAATGAGAGCCATCAATATTATCTTGTTGTCATTGTTGCTATTGTTTGTAATAAACTCCACCTTCTTCTTTTCCTCAGAAGTCATTCTTTCTAAAATTCATGAACAGCATTCTTCCACTGTTGCTGGTTATTTAAAACATATCCACAAGTTTACTGCTCTACATTCCGAGAGTGACATTTAAGTAGGCATATCTGAAGCTTGCTGTGTAGTTCTGAGCATTCCAATCCTCCCATTTCACTGACTTACAAAAAAAGGTAATAATCATTAACAGCCATCATAGAGATTAAATAATATTTATTGTGAAGAGGACAGGCCTCATCATTCAACTTCCTCATTATTTATGAAAGTCATGCCTTGTTATCCTTATATTGTACACAAACTCCATAGGAACTGGAAAACAGACATGATACTTCTCTTCAGCGCAAGGGCTTGAACATAATTCCTGGGCCTAGTAAAATATGTAAGCAGAAGAAATAAGTAAGATATAAAGGCAGAGGACTCGAGAAGAGATGGCAGGGAGCAATGCTTATCAGTTCAACTTCTAGTAGGTTTATGCTTTGTGACTACTGCCATGGCAACCATGGGGGCATCCTGAATAGGAAAGGCCCTCAAGGGAATTTTTTTTCTGAAAGCACCTATGGCCCAGTCTTAAAATTTCTGGTGTGTCTATTGTCCAAGAAAGTGCACTAAGGGGTCCTTTGTGCTCTCTGAGCTTGGTTGTGTAGGAAGTTAGCACCCACCTCTCTCCTCGAAAAATGAAAAACCCTGGCAAATATTGAAAGGCAGAATATTATATTTCCTTGGATAAGAAATGGGGAAATGGGGTTTTTAGGCAGGAAGCAGACTCACACTTAATAGCCCCCACCTTTGTTAATGGGCCATTAAAAAAGCCTGGGCCAATCTACATTACATAAAAAAGATCCCTCCATTCAGCTCCAGGGTGATGGGATTAAGAAATGATAGTATTAGCCCTATACCCATCCCACTACAGGGCACCTGGGAAAAAGCAATGTTCAACCAAACCAGGACTCAACGCACAACATAAAGAGTTGTCCCTGCATTGCCCCCTGGGAGTCTGACAACCAATCAGAATACATCCTTCTTACACAGGAACAGGAAACAGGGAGGTGGGGACGAACAGAGAATATAAAGCCAGGAACTTTCAACCCTTCTTGCTCTTTACTTCCTCACCCAACATCTGGAAACTTGTGATCACCTTTTTTTCCCAGGACCTCAAGCCATGCAGTCCAATCCACCATTAAATCATCTTTCCAAGCAGCCTCCATGTGTCTTTTTCCCCATTTGGAACTAAACCCAGAAGGACATTTCTTCCAACAATTGCTTTCTTGTAGACATTTCATTATCCAACTAGATAACATCAACTATGTACTAATGATGTTACTTAATGGAGCAATTGCAAAGAAAGCAACTAAGCCTAGAGAGCCCCAAGAGCCCCATAGGTCAACCCCAAGCTAAAATATTATCTTCCAAATATGTAATACCTGTACTAAACCAGCATCCTTTTTAAGCTGTCTAGAAATTCTTAGTGACCTCAGTCATAGAGATATTTTGCTTTTTATCAAATAAGCTTCTTCAGTTCTGAAAAAGCTTCTTGGAAGAGAAGTGTAATGTTCAGAATGGACTTGGACATGAACTATGCTATCAGCAATTACCTTTTTTGTCTAGATGTTGACATTTGCAGCTTTATTGCAGTTTACTTCTAATCTCATTGTAGCCTTCAGAGCTGCTACTCAATAATCATGCAGCATACTAAACTTTTAACTTTCATTTGCTTTTGGATGGTTATAATATGTTGTTTGAAGGCAGCTCATTTTGTTCTGTATTTTTTTTAAAAAAAAACAATATTTGCTGAATATATCGTAGCACTCCCCAAGTGAGTTAATTTGGTAACCAGGTTAAGTCAAGGAACCATTGTGTACTGCAGTGTGCTGGATGATTGCATGCCTTTAATGGGTCTATTTTGCATCCAGTACTTGTTTGAGCATTTGTTTAGCATTCAGGAAAGATTCAGGTTTTTCTGGCTTTGCTATGTTGGAAATGAAATAAGAAATTTAATTAAGTTGGGTAGGAAAGATATGAGATAGTACATTTGGCAATATGCTGAAGCCCTCTGGGGCCACACCACATTTTCAGGGACCATCAAATATTGCTGACGTTGGTTTGAACTTGGATTATTCAGTACTACACAGGATCTGGCCTCCAAGGAATAATACATTCCCCTTTGTGTTTGATTATTTGGTTAATTTGAATTACGTTTTGTGCTGTGCTCACTGCTGCCTTGCATTTATCTGTGCAAAATTATGTCTTTGGATTTGATTTTTTAAAAATGGAGAATCTAAAAAAGAATGATAGTGTGAGGGATTCACTTGGGGACAGCCTATGGCATGCTGCCATTTGAGAAGATGAAGAAAATGCCCTCACCCCATCCAGTCCTGCAAAACTAAGACTCATCACCTTGACTGATGGATCATATTTCAGCTCTGGCATTGAATAAATGCCCAAGTTAACACATTAAAGTTGATCTATTAACTTGCAAGGTGCAGGATAGCTAGTACCCATTACTCTACCATAGTCAATTGTCACACTGCATCAATGCTGCCTGATGCCCACTTACACAAATGTTTTGATATAACACTGCATGAGAATATAATTAGGGCAGGACACTGAGTATGTAGTCTGAGCTGACTGCTTCACTGCCTATCCATTTGACCAGAAATTCATCTAATCAGCTGTCTCTATTATGGATTGGTAGAGGGGAAATGAATAAGAATTGTAAGCCGTAAATAAGCAACCAATCATCAGAAGACTTGTGAGTTCTAACCCCACCTTATTCATGAAAGCAGGTTGGACATTGGTCAATCACTTTTTCTCAGTCCAACATACAGCACAGTTTTAATCAAAATAGGAATCGGAAGGAGTATTAGGTATTTTCACTGCTTTGAGGTATTTATAAAAAAATAATAATAAAGGCAGGATAAAAATATAATGTAATAATAATAAAATATTATTGTAGCAACACTTTTAGGTGGCAAGTCAGCCTTTCTTCCATTTGAGAAAGCACTCTTTTTGAGAACAGTCAGTCCCACCAATTCTCTATAATTTTTCAGCTGACATCTTCTTCTCCAGTATATCTGGTTGTTGTGTCTTAGTCTGACAGATTTCAGAAATCTGAAATCTAGTCTGAAGACTCCTTTTAATCTTTTCTTCTCCAGGCTAAGCAATACAGCAAATTGTTTTCTTATACCTGTCACTTATGACATTGAAGTCAACAACTATCTCAAGTCTGAAGCCAGTTTGAGCAGAAATAAATCTTTTTTATACTATTTTTATCACTAATATATGAGATAACTCTCTCTCCCTCCCTCCCTCCCTCTCCCTGTCTCCCTCCTTCTCACACACACACTCTTTCTTTCTCCCCTCCATTGTGCTTAACTAGTATTATTAGTATGCACAAAGCATCACTTTGTACTTATTAAGAAATAAATTTCACCTGCCTTTTTCCTCTTTTTGCTTCATTTTCTTTGTGCTTTGAGGTCTTTCTGTTATTAAAGGGAATTTAATTTTTTCTTTCATTATCTTTATTTTCTTCCAGAGGATTAAAATGATTATAAATTCTCCTCAATGGGATGAGCCAGAGCCACCAGCAATGACTAATTTCCAATCATTTCACTTTTCTGAGGCAAAGAATCTGCATTTTAAAAAGCCCACAAAAATGTATTTAAATAAAAACGGTAACCAATGTCTGAGACTCAGTACAGATTTCTTCAAGGAGATTAAGAAAACAGATAATAAAATAGCATTAAAGGCATAAAACTTCATACTTGGAATGGAACAGCAAAAGTCAAAAAGCTTAGAGGGTAATTAGCACTTAATTAGAAATTGAGATGCTATCAGTATAATAGTTACAATTATATTCATTTAGTTGTGCTGGCAATTTGCATCGAACAATGTATAGGACAGTAGTTTGTACAGGTATTCAGCATATATCAATAGCTTATTAGCAAATGACTGCCAGGATAGATAAGCTATATGCTTATATTTTCTTTTTCCTGTACATGTTGAACACTAGCTATTATTTAATCAAACATTAAGTGTCTTCATGTCGATTTCTAATAAAACCACCAAGTACAAATATTTTACCCAATGATAGAACATATTAACTCCATACAGACTGTCCTTCACTTACAACCATTTAGTGATTGAAGTTACAACAGCACTGAAAAAAGCAACTTATGATGGTCTTCACATTAATAACCATCATAGAATCCCAATGATCATGGGATAAAAATTTAGGCGTTTGGCATTCGGTGTGTATTTATTATGCCAGAAGCATACTGGGAACACATGATCACCATTTGTTTCCTTTCCAGCTGACTTCTAACACCAAAGTCAATGGGAAAATCTGATTTTGTTTAATGAGCATGTGATTCACTTAACAATGGCAGTGATTCACTTAATAACGATGGGAAAATCATAAACACGAGTGTGATTCCCTTAACAACTGCCTTACTAACAGAAATTATATTCCAATTGTAGTCATGAATCAAGGATTACCTGTAATATGAAACTGGAAGAGAAAAATTAAACCCACAAAAATTGACTTAATTGCTACCAAGGAAACGTAGAATAATAGAGTTAGAAGGGACCTTGGAGGTCTTCTAGTCCTACCTCCTGAACAAGTAGAAAATCCTATACCATTTCAGACAAATGGCTGTCCAGTCTCTTTTAAAAGCCTCCAATGATGGAGCATCTACAACTTCTGAAGGCAAGGTGCTCTACTGATTAATTGTTCTAACTGTCAGGAAATGTCTCCTTAATTCTAAGTTGTTTCTCTCCATGGTTAGTTTCAATCCATTGTTTCTTGTCCTGCCTTCAGGTGCTTTGGGAAATATTTTGACCCCTCTTCTTTGTGGGAGCCCCTCAAATTACATGCATACATATACATATACATATACATATACATATACATATACATATACATATACATATACATATACATATACATATACATATACATATACATATACATATACATATACATATACATATACATATACATATACATATACATATACATACACACACACACACACACACACACACACATATACTACATACATGTGTCTATCAAGTCCCCAGAAATGTGCCATGACCTGAAGAAGACTTTCCCTTTAACTACAGTGATGGAAATCTCCATTCAGGACCTTCACCCTGTAGAATTAGGCTTACATAAACTTAGACATCAGGATAATATGAATCTCTTCCATTTGATTAATGGTTACAGCTCAGTGTTTTCATCTGAATAATATTAATGTCTTGTCCTCATAAACCCTTAAGGGATTTATCGGTTTAAGTATATATTTTAGAGTTTTCCCTAATGTATTCATTAGGGTCCCTATTGGAACAGTTTTTTTTAAATTATTTTTAATTAAGTTTTTACTCCTAATTGAATTGTATTCATGCTCTGGGATTGTTTAAACAATGAGATGTGACTCATAAATATTACTATTAAGTAAATTGGAAATGCATTAGAAATTTTCTACATTTCAAATAACATCCAGAACACCTCAGCTCTTATTTGTCATTTTATAAATAACAACAACATAAACTATGCCAATTCAACTTTAAGGATGTAGGAGAAGAAAAGGCCAATCCCAAAAGTGGGCTCAAACACATCAGTTTGGAGCCATTATGCCTCCATAAGCGATATAAGTTCAGCCCTTCTTGAAGTCAATTGATTCTTAGCTGGCACCAGTCTGCCTTGACCATTAATAGATCAAATTAGTATGCATAGCTAGCATGAAATAAACTCATAGCGATTTTTGAATTTTATCCTGGCTCCTTATTTCTTGTGACTGATACTTAGTGATCTCTGAGCTGGTTGTTTTCTTGCAGATATTTCATTATCCACACTAGGTAAATGTTATCTCGTTTGGGAAATGAAACATCTGCAAGAAAGCAACCAAGCTCAGAGAGGATCAAGTAATCCTCATTTCAACTCAGAGCTACAAACATTCCCCTTTATTGGTACCATTTAATTTTCCTGAACAGGAGAGCCAAAGTGAGCCACAAAGCAGGTTTAATTTGTTGGACTTCTAACCCACATGTTCTAAAGGTGCTGACAGAGATGTGCTGTACATGGCATTCCCTACTCCAATTTTTCCAACAACAGTTCTACCTAGATTGAGACATTGTGGGACTGATCCAGTGTATGGATCCAGTGTTTGACAATGATTTTCCAAGGCTTGACCAATCCTAGTCGAGTGCATTGTATAAGTAGCACTTGATTTATGACCACAATCAGGCTCCAAATTTCTGTTGCTAAGCAGGATGGTTGTTAAGTGAATTTTGCCCCATTTTAGAACCTTTCCTGCAGCTGTTAAGTGAATCACTGCAGTTGTTAAATTAATAACATAGTTGTTAAATAAATCTGGCTTCCCCATTAACTTTGCTTGTTAGAAGGTTGCAAAAGATGATTACATGTCCTCAGGACTGCAACCGTCATCTGCCTTTTGATCACATTGACATGAACTACTTGCATCAATAGCTCTGTCTGTATTCTTTTTCTTCTCCAAATACTTCAAAGTTTTAAATACATCAACATGTGCTATTAAAAACAATTTTGAAATATTTAAAGTATTTCAGTTTAATTTATATTTAAACCTCTCGTTTCCTCCTTTTCTCCCTCCCTCCTTTTCTCCCTCCCTCCATCCTTCTCTGTCTCTCTCCCTCGCTCCCTCCCTCCATCTCCCCCTCTCTCTGTGTTTATGTGTGTATTTAGATATGTATTTTTACTTGTTTTAATTGCAGGTTAACTTTCACAAGAGTTGTACAACTGGTAATAAAACAACCTGGAGGCATGAAACTGTGGTTTCAGAACAAAGGAAGGATGTGTTAAGGGGCAAATCCAGAAAGTAGACAGATACATTTTTAAAAAGTTACAAAATAGACATTACAATAAAATAAATAGTAAAGAAAGAAAATGGAACCATGACGTTTAAGTAACACTGTTAGAAAAAGAATAATAACAGAATTCTGGATCAAGACATCACATAGATTTTAAAGGCTGGGTTATAAAAGTTATATAAGATCAAGCTACATTGTTTAACTGCCATGATACCCTTCTTAAGAAGAAGAATCAGGTTGCTATGAGTGAAAAAGCCCAGGCAAGATTTTACTACGGAAGGAAAGTGGAATGGAAAAAAGTCTTCATAAGTTTAGGACTCCCTCCTATGCAATCTAGAGTCTCTCCGATCTATTGTGCTTAGACTCCCCATGACCTCCAACCATTAGGAAATCTCTAGGTACACAGCATCAATACATCTGGAGGACATCAACTTAGAGGAAGCCAATAAAGGAAAAGATGATCTGTAAATGTATCCTGGATTCAAGCTCTGAATTAAAGTTTTATATTTTAAAACTAATCTACACTTTGTTTAGTCTTTGATCAAGTTACAGAATTGAACTAGAACATAGTGCAGGGAATTTAAGATGGGTAACAAATGGTATTTAAACCTTTTTTGCTACATCAAGGATGCAGAAATGTTTTCAGTCTG
Organism: Thamnophis elegans; assembly: GCF_009769535.1. Taxonomy (NCBI): domain Eukaryota; kingdom Metazoa; phylum Chordata; class Lepidosauria; order Squamata; family Natricidae; genus Thamnophis; species Thamnophis elegans. Next base: position 16,780,828 of record NC_045558.1, on the reverse strand, counting down.
CTATAAGAAGTGTTCTCTGTCTGCTACATCAAGGGTCCAGATCATATTCTACCCCAGTGTGAACAACAACAATATAGTTGTAAGTCAACCATTGAAGTGATCTGTCTTCTTCTTCCCAGCCATGGCAACAAGAACCAGTTTCATCTTTCCATTCAGCGAACTACCTACTTACATACCCTTGATTTACAACAACAGTTGAGCCCAAAATTTATGTTCCTAAGTGAGACAGTTGTTAAGTTTTGCCCCATGTTGTGAACTTTCTGACCACAGTTATTAAGTTAGTAACATAGTTATTAAGTGACTCTGGGTGACCACATGACCCCAGGACACTGCAGCTGTCATAACTGTGAGTCAGTTGCCAAATGTCAGAATTATGACTCCCTTGCATATTCAGTATTCCTTTGCATATGCAAGGGAATATCTTAAAGTTGTAAGTATGAAAAGCAGTAATCGGTCACTTTTTTCAATGCTGTTATAAATTTGAACAATGATGAACAGTTGTAAGTCAAGAACTACCCTGTTTCCCTGAAAATAAGACCTCCTCGGATAATAAGCACAATTGGGCTTTTGAGCACATGCACTACAATAAGCCCTCCCCAAAAAATATTGCAACACAGCAGCATCCATGAGGTGACCATGCTTGCTGCTTCCTGCAGCTCAAAAATAATAAGACCTCCTTGGAAATAAGGCCAAGTGCTTATTTCAGGAATCAAAAGAAAATAAGACCCTGTCTTGTTTTGGGGGAACAGGGTATCTATCGGTAATCCTACTTGAATGACCATTCATTCAGCAATCATTGGGTTACAATATTGCTGAACAAGGAGGACTTATGACAGGTCATCGTAGTTTTGTTTTATGATTCTGTCGCTTAGTGTCAGAGTTGCCGATTTCAATTACCATTGTTAAACAAGGAATGCCTGTACTGCATTATTATCCTTGAGTTACAGAGGAGAAAAATCAGCAGCATTAAGAAAATTAATGTAGTTCCCACAGCACATATGGCAACCTGCCAAGAGTTGGATCAAACTTGAGTTGTTTGCTGGCAATTTAGGATATGGTTGGCAGATGAAAGTCAGCTTTAAGCAATCATAACCTATGTTGCCTGGGATCCAGACACAGGTTGTGCAAAATCATCCATGGATATTAGTGTTTGCGTAACTATTGTGGTTATTGTAATTTCTATAAGCACAGAGATTCATTGATCACTATTACCATAATTTCTATACTCATTGATTTTACATATATTATTTTTAGGACAACTAAGATGCAATGTAAGCATTATAGAATATGAACAAAGGAATCGGTGGCATAATTTGCAGGAGACAGGAAAAAAATATCAAATTTAGTGCTACCATCCAGTTTGTATTCTATATTTTAAATTTCAAACCCATAATCTAAATCTACTGACATCCCCCACACAAAGGGAGAACTTACTTCCTACCTACCTTCCTTCCTTCCTTCCTTCCTTTCCTCCCTCCCTTCCTTCCTTTTGTCAAAATGAGGGAATGTAGGAAAAGAATGCATTAATATGAATCCTGAAGGGATCTAATCAGATTTCAAACTATAGATGATACTATAGGAATACGAAGATATTTCTATAATTTCAGGTACTCTTTTGAATCAATGATAGCTTTTTGCTATGATGCTTAATTGCCAACTTCAACAATTACTTTTTCACTTTTAACTAAAAACAGTCAATTTAAGCCTACTGAGCCCATAGAGCTTGTTTCTGCATGTTGGTTAGCATTTAGCTTCTATACTTATATACTGCTTCATGGGCTTTAGAGTCCCCGGTAAGTGATTTACAGAGTCAGCTTACTGCCTCCAACAATCTGGGTCCTCATTTTATCTCAGATTTTGGAAGGATGGAAGGCTTGTGTCAACCTTGAGCCTGATGAGATTTGAACTGCCAAACTGCTGGTGATCGGCAGTCAGCAGAATTAGCCTGAAATACTGCATTCTAACCACTGTGCCATCATGGTGCCATTGTGGCCAGATGCAGAAAATATACTATATGGAGCACTAAAAACTCCAAAGAACACTATAGATTTTAAACAGGAAATGTAAGGGTGCGGGGGGGGCGGGGGGAGAGGCATATCTGTTATCAGATGACAGCTTAATGACCATTTATTTATTAATAATAAATATGGATTCCTTTGTTATACATGTCCAGTTTCTTTCAAAGGAATTATAACAAATAATATACCTTATTTTTTTGGAGTATAAGACACACCAAGGTTTTGAAGAGGCAATTAAAAAAAAAGTTTTTGCACTCTGCAAACCTTCCAAAAATCCCATTTTTTCCCCCTAAAAATAAGGGCATGAATAGCCCTTAGGAGGCTTGTAGAATGCTCCGGGGGATGCGGGGACTGAGCAAAAAGCCCATTTTTTGTGAAAAATGGGTCTGTTTTTGTCAAAAAAAGGCATTAGGTAACTTATAGAGTGCTCCTGGGGGCTGAGGGGGCAAAATTGAGCAAAAAATGGCCCATTTGTTGCTCATTTCTGCCCTCCCCAGCCCCCAGGAGCTCTCTGAAAGCCTCCTACAAGCTATGCACGGCCATTTTGGTGAAGGGGCGGGGTTTCAGGAGGAAAAAAATGCTGTATTTAGTGTATAAGACGCACCCAGATTTTCAGCCTCTTTTTTAAAGGAAAAAGGTACGTCTTATACTACAAAAAATATGGATAACTACAATCCAGTACCAGATGTTTTCCAACTCTTCATTGGAATCCATCTGAAGCATTTCCATTTGCTTATTTTTCTAACTCCAACATGTACTAATAAAACATTAAAGATGATGCATCAAATAGCTCAATAAATTAGTGACTTCCACCAGTGGTGTCTACAAAAGATCTTTAAGAGCCGAGGTGGTGCAGTGGTTAAAGGCAGCACTGCAGGCTACTTCAGCTGACTACAGTTCTGCAGTTCGGCTGTTCAAATCTCACCGGCTCAAGGTTGACTCAGCCTTCCATCCTTCCGAGGTGGGTAAAATGAGGACCCGGATTGTTGTTGGGGGCAATATGCTGACTCTGTAAACCGCTTAGAGAGGGCTGAAAGCCCTATGAAGCGGTATATAAGTCTAACTGCTATTGCTATTGCTATTGCTATTGCTATTTAATGTTATGGCGAATGGGCTGTGTACACTGAGATCTTACAAAGAAGTGCCTCATGTCAGGACAGAATGGCAAAATTGAAGATGCACCTTGTGGCATGTTTTACATCTTTCAAAGCAATGCCAGGTCAAAAATGCAATTAATTGGACACTAGCCAAAGGAAAATGGAAGGGAAGAAGACCCTGAACAATGGGAAGCAGAACATTCCATAAAATCTGTAGGTTGTGATGTCCCATTGGAGTAAGGAGAAAGTACCCATAGCTGGTCAAAAACATTGGAAAGAAATTGCTGTCCTATGTGCACAGGGGCATATACTATCGCTATAAGTACAATTATTTCAGTATGTCACAAATAAATGCTCTATTATAAGTTGTGAAATGTTAAAAGCTTCTTTATAGGAACACCTTTTAGCTGAAAATTGTTGAATTATTATTATTATCTTTTAGTTTCCAGATTTTTAAAAATATGCATTCATAGTTTAGTAACTGGAATGATAAGTTTCAGAAATCATGTACTTTGCCAGAGGAAAATCTGATGCTTCAGAAAACAGTTCTATTTATTGGTAAATTTACTTGGCATCTGAAGTGTATTCTTTTAGTCTGGAAGACTTTAATTTGACATGTTTTGTTCAAGTTTAGTGCTTTTCCACAAGGGAATATCAACATCTAAGCATTTCAAGCTTGCTGAAGGAAATTTATTTTGATTTTTTGTGAAGCACAGAAAGTGACAGATATATACATCTGAAATATGACAGTGAATTGTAATTCAGGAAACACAAAAAATAACTTATCAGTCACTCTTGCAACACGCTGTACCTATTAGTCCTTTCAGTAGAAATAAAGTGGAAAATCTACAGCAGCACTCTCACAAAGGGGATTCTACCATCTGTTATAAAGCAGGAATTAGATCAGAATTTCTATAACATTATTGAATAAAATTATCTACATGAAGTTAAATTGGGAAGGTCTTTTTTCAGTGCTGGATTGCTTCAGTACTTTTAGTGCTCAAGAAGTTAGCATTGTCCAAAGATAATTCCCGTGGTGGTGTGGCCAGCATGGCACAAGGAACATTTACTTTCCCACCAAAGTGGTACCTATTATTCTACTTCCATATGCATGCTTTCGAACTGCTATGTGGGCAGGAGCCAAGATAAGTAATGGGAGTTCACCCTGTTGCATGAAGCTCATGTCCTGAACCTGGGTTATCAACTCTCTTCAACATCTTTTACCACTGAGCCATTGGTCTCCCTAGTGTCAAAAGGCTATCCCCTTAAACAGAACAAATATCAAATTCCAAGCACTTTCAACCTTTCAAGATCATACCTAGACAGTTTTCCTACCTGAAGCTAAAACAATGTATAAAAGCAGACAAGAGGGGTAGCCCTTATTTCAATTCTGATTGTGGCTGGAATAGGGAACCTGATCTTCTTCAGATGTTATGCAATTAAATTCCCATAATTTTCATTCAGTAAAGACTAGGGACAATCCAGCACAATCCAAAATATCTAGAAGGTTGTCCATCCTGTGGTACAGAACAGTTCTATTTCCCAAATATTGTAATTTGTTGAAAAGGAAATTGGAAGCTTCTTTTTTTCTATTTTTTTATCTTTTCTTTCTCTTTTTCTTTATTCTGTAGTAGTTTATTTAGTTTTTATGTTCTCTTTAAATTTTAAATAAATTTTATATTAAAAATAAAGTATATCTTGTTGTATCAAGCACAATCAATAACATCATATTGTGTTAGTAAGTGGGAATATGTCTATTAAAGTGAACAGGCACTATACAATATTTTCCTATATTACTACAGTTAGTTCCCAGGTCTTGGCTGGAAATGCTCCAACAGGATGTGGCTTTACACAACAAGAGATTGTTTTTGATTATTCTTGGGGGAAGTTTACTTTGTGAATAATCTCATGAATGAAATATGGAGACACTGCATCATCTCATTCTGCAATGCAGATCCTAGGAATGGTGCTGTGAAGATTCTATGAACCAGAATACCATTTCATTATTCCATTCAGACAATAACAGAAATCCTGATTGTAGACCATATTTTCTATCTCTGAAGCAGAAATTATGGGAGTAATGTAAGTAACAGCACAAGGATCTCCATAGATGTAATCAACAGCACTTGGAATTTGATTGTTGAGCAAATGGCTGAATCAGACTAATGGGATCTTTAACCCATATTACTTCCATGTCGCAAGATATACTAGCCAGAGAAAGGTGGACATTTGATAGGATAAGTATACTATATCAGACTGAAAGGATAAGCCTACAGACAATTACCATGATAATCACAGGAAGGTTTAACATTTATTTTTATGTAACGTAGTTAAAACTAAGCTAAACTGGTCCTATGTGTTCCCCATTGACAATTCTAACCAAAGCAGGGGTGTCAAACTCGTGGCTGTGGGTTGGGTGTATCACATGCAGGCCACATCCACCCCGGCTCCGTGAAGAGGTGGAAATGTCACGATATGTTACAGGATGGCATCGTGATGACACGAGTTTGACACCAGTGAACTAAAGGATTGGCCCTTGAGCTATTTGAATATCCCATTATGGCTTTCAATGTAGTCAAATGGAACATTTGTATTGTCACAAGGCCCAGATTGAATCATTGATTGAATCATTTATCTAACCTATCTGTATGCTACTTTCCCTTTATTATAAATTTTAGAGGGGTTTAAAATCAAAACTACAAATGATGGATTATAACAGTTCAAAATTATGTGTATAACTTTAAACAGAAAAATGGAAAAAGAATTAAGTATTAAGAGCTGGCTAGCCAATAATAAATTTAAATAAATAAATTTAAATAAATAAAAAATAATTAAAAGTAAAAGCATACATAAAGCAATTGTGAAGAGGTAGAGCTTTAATAGGAAGTCACAAGATGTTATAGTAGGAGGGCTGTATTCAGAAAAAAGTACCAGAACTGAGATCAATTTGACAGTTCTCAACAGACATTGTAACTTCCTCTGATTATCCCAGTTTGGAAAAGCAATCTGTCAGATATCCTGGTCTTATATTGTTCGGAGTCTTAAACGTCAACAGCAAAACATTTAACCAGATTTTTTGTCTTCAAAGAAAGAAAGAAAAACAAGAAAGTCCAATTGCCTCCACAAAAAGTACCTTTGGGACAACTGTTTATTAAATTGATTTATAGGCTGCCCAATCCTGGAGGACTGTGACCTGGATAACTGAGAATCTCTACAGACTTTTGGCTAAAGAATTTGGGATGAACACCCTTTGAATGGTGTGGGAATAAGAATGGATTTCCAGAGAAAAATTGCAGACTACGGGAACCAGGATCCACTACTCAGGTGACTCTAGGACACAGATAAACCTCCAAGTGGCCTCAATGACCCTCTAAAAGGATGCAAATGACCAGCTATCTTGAAAGGAATATAAATATTTCCTCACTAACCCTGTCAGAGCTGAAGAAGCTTCTTGGATGAGAAGTGAAACATCTTCAAAGAAAAAAAAAAAACAAGAAAATCCAGTTGCCTCCTGAAAAAGCATTTTTGGAACAATTTTTATAATCTATTTGTTGTTTTGCTTGTACACTGTGTTAATCATCGACAGCCATATTTTCAGAATGTGGATACTATACCATTTTTAAAATAAATGAATAAACTTGATACTGGCCTTCAAGATGGGTAATTTTGAGTTGTTAATATAATTTACATCTCTGTCCTGAAAAATTCAACTTCAATAGTATAATCTGCACATGGCTGAAGGATGGGCAGTCTCATTCTATGCTACTTGATATTCTATGTTTCCATGTTTCTCAACTATGGCAACTTTAAAATAGGTGGACTTCAATTCCCAGAATCCCCTAGCCAATATGCAATTTGGGGAATTCTGGGCATTGAAGACCACCTATTTTAAAGTTGCTAAGATTGAGAAACACTGTTATAGAGAAAATGGAAAGCCTATAGATCAGTGATGGTGAACCTTTTAGGGACCGACAGTTGGACAAAACTAGGCAGAAAGCCAGCCCTCACTGACATCCTGCTTCACCAATGGCGGGCTTGGAAAGGAATGTGAGCTGTGCTGCACCCACATCAAGCTAGATTGGGGAGGGAGAGAGTATGAGCAAGCCAGAGGTGCTTCTTTTCAGCCTTCACCCAAAGCTCCCCACCACACCAAGAGGCTAAAGTTGGAATTTCTTCCTCCTCCGACCCACGTGTACCTTGGCAATGGGACTCTTTCCACCCCCTTTTTCCTGTTTTGTCTGCTGGATCAGCACAGGAGACAAAACTAGCTTTGCTGCTCATTGCAGCTAGGAATCTCTAAGCCAAGAATGAATTTTTGTGTTGAAGCTAGGGTGGGTGCTAGATCGCTCTCCCCCTGAAAATTCTCTCCCTCGAGAAGCCTGGGCAAACTCTTGCGTGCCACTCATTAAGGCGGAGGGTGGGGTAGAGCTAATAGGTGGCCAAGCTAAGTGCCTGAAGAAGTGCAGCTGACTGGCAGTGAGGCAGGGCATCCCAACACCAGCAGCTCTGCAGGAAAAGAAACTACTTTTTTTTTTTTTTTTGCCCAGCCAATGCACAGGGTCGCATTGTGGCTCTGTGTCATAATGGGCTTCAAGAGGAGGACAGGATCCCATCTCCCTAGGGGTGAGTTCCATTTCTGTTAGTGCCGGTTCACTCAGGGGTGTGCTGTGGGTGCGCGTACTTATGTGCGCTTTGCACGCATGCGCAATAGTAAAAAAATTGCTTCTGCACATGGGCAGCTAAGAACAAGATAGTTGGCTGCTGCCGATAGAACCAGTTTGGGGGCATGTCCAGCTGAGTTACTACCTACTTGGTCAAACCGGTCTGAACCAGTAGGAACCCACCTTCTCAGATCTTTTCCTTTTGCAAGAAGTTGGAATTGATTGAGTGAAACACATGGGAGAAACATAATTGGAGCTGGGCTGGGGTGACTTCATATGTGCCCACAGAAAGGGCTCTCTGTGTGCCACATCTGGCAAGCATGTCATAAACTAATCCAATCTCAAAAGGAAAGAAGGAGAGAAAAGTACCTTTATAAACACACAGATGTCCCCAATGTTTCATTTGGATGTTAAATTATACTTTGAATTAATTTTCAAATTAATTTCTGTCTCTGATTTTTTTTTTGTCCTATCTGTAAAAAAGTGTTAACACAGAAACACATCCATACGCACGCACAAAATAGCAAACTGAGTTATTCCTTCCCTTTCCATATTTTTGCTGAGTATAATAGACATTTTCAGCATTTTCTATAAAGTCAAGTTTGGAAAGTTTCTTAAGAGTTATCTGTAAAATCATTGCATATTATAATTGTGCCATTATGCATAATTGCTGTATACTATTACATCACATAATTTGATCAGTTGAAGTTGTAATTGCACAGATTTTTGTTGTCCTTCCATGCACTAGGATACAATTATAGTAATTTCATAATTCTGAAATGACTGCTGCCCAGATACTAAGGGAGATGGTTGGTTGCCATAGTTCTTATTATAGTTAAAAAATGAGATATGGAAAGACAAGATGATTTGTGTACTGATGATGGACATGTAATTGCTAACATGAACAAACTTTTGTCAACATTTGAAACAGAGGAAGAACAAGTTAAAGTATGTATGAAAAAGTGGCTAAGAATATTGATTTTATATCACAGATGGGCCATTGGGGGAAAAAATGTTTCCAAGAGAGTTGAGATTTACATTGTGTTCAGATCTCAAAGAGAATTTTTAATAGTACGATGTACTGTTGGCACACGATACCATAGAAACTATCTAGAATGTATGAAGGGACTTTAAATATATGTTGCAAATGTTGACAACATTTTATCATGTTTGGTGGGTATGCAAAAAAAGCTTTTTAAAAAAGGATATAAATATATATATTTTGGAACCAAGAATTTTAAAGATCAGTATTTCCAGTTAATAGATTTTGCTAAAATTAATTAATTTTATTATAGAAATTTATGTGCATTTATTGAGGAACTGGAAGCTTTTTATGGACTGTTTGCATAAAAATGAAAAAGAAAAAGAAAAAAATGTGAATACTCCAATATTGGAAGTTTTTAAAGAAGAGATTGAACAACCATTTGTCTGAAATGGTATAGGATTTTCTGCCAGAGCAGGGAATTGGACTAGAAGACCTCCAAGGTCCCTTTCAACTATTCTATTCTATTCTACACTTGTGACATATTGTTTTGTGGATTAGACAGGAGAGATTGTAGAAAGAAAAATATATGATGTAACTTCAGAGTGGAAGTTATTTGTACTTAAAACTGCTGAGAAGAATATCAGAAGCCTGTTCTTTGTTTATTTATTTTTTTGTCCTTTCTATTTTCTTTTTTTTCCCCTTGCATGGTCTGCTTTTCTTCAATTTCTTTCTTTTCTTTTTTACTTTTTTACTTTCTATTAGTTTGTATTAACTTTTATCTTCTTGTTTGAAAGTTTTAATAAAAAATATGCCTTAAAAAGAATATCATAGATTGCAAGAGTCTATTTTAGCCTAAATAAAATTAGAATTTATTTCTGAATAAAAGGCTAAAAGATGCTGTAAACAATTTATTAAAAAGCTAAGATTAAAAAGCATATTTAGAATTTTGGTGTTTTTTTTCTTTTGTTCCTTCCTCCTTTCCCTCCTTCTCTTCTTCCCTTCCTCCCATTTTCCCTTCTTCCTTCCTTTCATCCTTTCCTTTCTCCTTCCTTCCTTCCTTCCTTCCTTTCTTCTTCCCTTCCTTCCACAACTATTCTATGAAAAAGTTATTTATTGTAACAAAAATAGTTACAATAGTCTCTTCCAAGGATACAATTTACTTGGATAGAGGAATAAGTTTGAAGGCTGGGGTGTTAAAAGACATAACAGAATCAGATGCGGTCTTCTAGACCAGGTGTCAAATGCTAAACCATTGGTTCAATGCCACAGTGAGCCCATTTTCTAAGATGCAGAAACCTCTGGGATGCCTTTGACCAGTCATTTTCTCACATCCCAACCTTCTTGGAGAGTTGATTCTCTAAGGAGAATTTGAGGAGGGAGCACTATCTGTGCCTTCTTGAACTCCTGAAGGATAGTAGGATATTAATCTAATAAACAAAGAAACATATCTTGCAGCCTAGGTCTTGCCTTTGAGGAACACATTTGATCCTTTAAAAGCTTTATTGCTATCGTTTAAAAATTCAGCTCTCTTCTGACTCTTTGTGACCTGATAACATCAATTCACCAGGAATATTTGTCCATAACTGCTTCTTTGAGGTCTTGCAAGCTCTTACATGTATCATAGTGATAAGAGCTACACACTTCATCTTTTGTCAGTCTTATTCAATTTTTTTGGATAGCCTTCAATTATTTCAAGCATCAGGCTCTCTACTCCAATGATTATTGTCATCATAGTATATGACCAAAACAATCAAATTTTAGCTTTTTTAATTCAGCTTCCAGTGAATATTCTGATTTTATTTAAGCTACAATGGAAAGATTTGCTCTTCTTGCAATCTATGGTGTTATTAATATTTTCTCCAGTACTGCAGTTTCAAAGCATCAGGTTTATTTCATTTAGCCTTTCTGATAGTCCAGCTTTTGCAGCCATATGTTACAGTCAGTGATGGGTTTCGATTTATTTTACTACCATTTCACTTGTGCATGCGCTCACATGATGCTTCTGTGCATGCATGGAAGTGTCCACTGGGTGGGCAGATTCTCCTGCTGCCGCCATTACTGGTTAACCCAATCAGGGCAAACTGGCAGAAACCCACATGCAATACTTTGTTTTCAAAATATGTTTATTCACTTTAATATTTTTTCTCAGATTTGACTTTCTCTATCCCATATTTTTACATGCTTTCGAACTGCTAGGTTGGCAGAAGCTGAAACAAGTAACAGGAGCTCACTCCATTACACGGCGCTAGGGATTCAAACCACTGACTGCCAACCTTTCTGATTGACAAGCTCAGCATCTTAGCGACTCGGCCACCGTGTCCCTTTCCTTAATGATTCCTCAGTTAGTAATCATTCAAAGTTACAACCCAATTTCTAAGTTCTAACGACATCCCTACTTTCTATCACACACACAAATGATCACATGATTGTGTTTTGGATATTTGGCAACTAACTCAGTTTTTCAGACATTTGCAATTTCCTCCAGTCACGTGACCATGATTTTTTAAAAACTTTTTTTGCCAGTTTCCAGTTTTAGATTAAAAAAAAAAGCACATTAGATAAAATGGATTTGCTTAATGACCACTGAATTTGCTTGACAATCACTTAACAACTTCCACTAAACAAGGCCATAAAACCAGTTACAATTATACTTCTTTAATGTTCATAATAATTTATGACCATAATTCTAGGCTGAATTCCTGTCATAAATTGAGGATTACCTGATGGGAAAATATATATCTGTATTGTAGCTAAAATCCTAATGTGCATCTGAGGTGCGCCAAATTCCTTTCATAACACAATATCAATACACAAAACAAATACTGTGTATTTATTAATTTATGACCATAATTCTAGGCTGAATTCCTGCCATAAATTGAGGATTACCTGATGGGAAAATATATATCTGTATTGTAGCTAAAATCCTAATGTGCATCTGAGGTGGGCCAAATTCCTTTCATAACACAATATCAATACACAAAACAAATACTGTGTCTCATTTCAGCTTCCTACATTCAAAACCTTCTGAAGACTAACCAGTTGCAAATATTGGTTACCTCTTTGTTTTGCACACTTTTTCTTGCATAAATAAAATATTTCTAAAATGTTGAAATATGACAGCAGGTGAAGTTGCCCTTACAGATAACCTGCTTTTTAAAGAAAACAGCAGGTTATTATTGTTCAAATAACCAAACTAGTATTAGCATTCAGAGATATTCATACATTTATCAAGGTAGCAGTAAGCAAAATGTGCCACATAGTTCATTGTATTCCAATATTACTGAATGCACACTGACAAGCAACAGATAGGAAAGGAGGAACACAGACAATAAATAAGAATTACAGGCAGCAGTAGCAGCTTCCACAGGAGGAATGAACGCTAACATAAAAGTATCCATTTTCTTCACTACACCTATTGATTTATCCATTGCTCATATTGCTGCTTCATTTCTCCATGGAGCCCTCCACATGGATTTTCAGAACTCAGAAAGCTTGTAAAAGTCCACCCACCATTCAAAATTCTGTCTCACCTCCAACCGCATCCCCTAGAAATGAAAAGTGTCTACGATAGCAATTACTTTGGATTTTCCCCCCATAAAATATATCAAACAATTTATGACCTTCATCCATTTAAAATGGAATCTTAGAAGGGAATAAGATACAACTGGGACAATGAAAGCTTTCTGTTTGCAAGATTTCCAATTTTAATGGCAACGAGAGGCAACCTATATTGGTTTACAGGGATCTCTCTGACTGCAGGGAGAACCAGGGAGGCAGTCTTGAACAATGGTCTGTCCCAAAGGGCTAACACTTTGACAGGGATCATCCTTAAACATATTCACTCTGATCACTAATGATATCTGTGATCACAGCCTAATTCAACAACACAGACATTTGTGGGACTAAGAAATCAGGGTCATGAAAAGTCATGCCAATCTTTGTAGTTATGCATTTTGCTTTGTTGATATGTAGTCACTAAATCATATCTGATTTGCAACTCCATAGTCCATAGCATGCCATTCCCATGCCTACTAGTTCCCAGTTGTTGTTGTTAGTTCGTGTCCGACCCATCGCGACCCCATGGACAATGTTCCTCCAGGCTTTCCTGTCCTCTACTATCCTCTGGAGTCATTTAAGCTCACACCTACTGCTTCAGTGACTCCATCCAGACACCTCATTCTCTGTCGTCCTTTCTTCTTTTGCCCTCAATCTTTCCCAGCATTAGGCTCTTTTCTAGTGAGTCCTTCCTTCTCATTAGGTGGCCAAATTATTTGAGTTTCATCTTCAGGATCTGGCCTTCTAAAGAGCAGTCAGGGTTGATCTCCTCTAGGACTGGCCAGTTTGATGGCCTTGCAATCCAAGGGACTCACATGAGTCTTCTCCCGCACCATAGTTCAAAGACTTCAATTCTTTGCCGCTCAGCCTTAATTATGGCCCAACTTTCACAGCCATACATTGCAATTGGGAAGGACATAGCCTTCACTATACACACTTTTGTTGGCAGGGGTTGTCTCTGCTTTTTAGTATGCTGTCTAGATTTGTTCCCAGAGTTTGCTCAAATTCATGTTCATTGCACTGATGACACTATCTAACCATCTCATCCTCTGCCATTCCCTTCTCTTTTTGACTTCAATTTTCCCCAACATCAGAGTTTTCTGCCAGTGAGTCTCATTAGGTGGAGAAAATATTTAAGCTTCAATTTTAGTATATGTCCTTCTAAAGAACAATAAGGGTTAGGACATTCTGGTGGAGAAATAGGAGGATAACAGTTTAAAGCATCAAACAAAGATACCTAATAGTTTAATTCCACACTATTTAGGACAACCAAGCAGGTTACCAAAAGTGGAAAATCTGCTAGATTTCCTAATTGTAAACTCATCTAGTAGACATCTTAAACGGTAAATTAAGATTAAAAGTCTGACATAGTCAATCTATTAACTTGCACCCTTATCTTTTTCCCCTCTGAAAAGATGCCTTTAAGAAAACCAACCTATCTTTAAGAAAATTAAGATAAAACCATTTCTGCTTATGCTGTGTGGTTATTTTAAAAATGGGTGAATATGTGTCTGAATTCTCCTTTTTTAATATATTTTGTATTCCAAAAGAGTGGGAAGGAGAAGTAATTTCTTTGGTTCTGCTAAGGAATTAAAGATTACCTTGATTAGAAATAGTCATATGATTCTTTCTGGGCAAGATGTGAATGATAAATATAAACAATCTTCTGAGTCATCTTTAAATTATTCTCCATATGATGAGCTGTTTGTCTATAAAAAATGAGAGCAGTCCAGAGGTGGGTTCCTACCGGTTCGGACTGGTTTAGCCAAGTAGGTAGTAACTTGGCCAGACATGCGCGCAAACCGGTTCTCTCCTTGGTGGCACCATTTTGATTTTCTGTTCTGCACATGTGCAGAACAATCTTTTAATGTTGGGCTCATGCACAGACCTTTTTAGATGCAAATGCATGCATGCACGAAACGTGCGTCTGGTACGTAAACTTTCTTGGGCACTGAACCAGTAGTAATGCTGGCAGGAACCCACCCTTGGATCAGTTCCTACAGTAGCTGCAAATTATGTACTTCCAGACTTATGTAGCTCCTCATTCCTTCCCAAATTATCAAAATCAAGCACCCCTTTTTACTAAAATTCAAGAATGTGGTTTCCTTTAACAAAAACAAAAAGCAATAACCCATTGGAGACATTAAATTTAATCATTATTCAATTCAAATAGGCTCTTTTCCTTAGCTTATTTCTTTTGTATTTTTTTCATATTCTAGCCTAACCTTCCATCTCCTAACCTTTCCTAACCTAACCTTTTGATTGTGCTAACCTTCATTTTGGTAGGTGTGACTCATGGTACATAATTCAAATAAAGTTTTCAGTCTGAAATAAGGCTGACAATAATCCCAGATCACACCCTTGATTGATTGGTTGAATGAATGAATAGTGACAATAATGTACAAAAAGAAACGGATGGCCTCAAAGTAATGCCAAACGTTACTGACAATCTATTACAAATAAATGACTGGCTCAAAATAAATAAATCCATTACTCCCTAGTCAAACTCCTTAGGAGCAACGCAAGGTATGCTCAAAGATAATTTGCATTTGTGCTGGAGAATAAATTGATAATTGGCAAAATGTCAATTATCTGAAAAAGTAGAAAAGGATAACAGCAACAACATATGGACTGCTAGGGTCTTAATAATTGGAGACTTTTTTAATTGGAGAGAGGCAAACAGAGGGGAGAGGGGAGGAAGAGAGGAGAGAGATTGTTACCTGTTGTAGTGGCAAGCTTTTAGCTCTCCTAAGAACTTTGTTGTCTACAAGAAATAATTTGCATCCTAATCAAAAATACAAAAGTACAAACAGTTTAATGAAATGGGGCATCCATGTCTTCTAAGGCAGCGATCGCCTGAAATGAATATTCATTTTTTTCATTCTCAGTCATTATGTTTTTCTTCAAAAAGTAAATATACGTTCAATGAATCACCTTAAGTGCTCACATCGCACAGTAAAATCCATACATTGGCTAGACTCAAACCTGTAATGCCTCTTAAACAGGAGAAATTTGAAATTTATTTATAAACATAAATGCAATTTACAGCAATGGTCCCAATGTTTTTTGGCTTGGTGGCCCAGAGAGGGAGGAGAGGAGAACTGGGCCATGCGAGCAGCAGGCTGGCATGGACACATGCTCACAGCTCAGCTCGTGTGAGCACCGGACTGACATGCACATGCATGAGCACCAGTGATGAGATTCAATTTTTTTTTTACTACTGGTATTGTAGGTGTGACTTTGTGGGTGTGGCTTTGTGGGTGTGGCAAGGGAAGGATACTGCAAAACCCATTTCTTCCCCACCTCACTAATCTGATTTCCAGCTCTATTCTCCTCTTCAGGGCAACAAAAGAAGATCAGCTGGAAGACTGGGAGGCAGTAGGGGTGGTGCAAGCCTATTTGCTGGTTCCCTGAACTACTCAAAATTTCTGCTACTGGTTCTCCAGAACCTGTCAGAACTAGCTGAATACCACATCTGATGAGCACCCATCTCAACTTGTGCAAGTTGATCTGTGCACACATGTGGCACAGTTACAAATAAGCCACAGCCCTGATTTACTGTATAAAATGATGGAATGGCTGTTTTATATGCCCATATCCTTATCAGGACCAAATAATCATGAATTCACATTCTAACTTTTTTCTATTTCTTTTTTTTTTCTCCAACTTAGCATTAGGGTACTTTCAGGACCAACTTCTGGATGCAGAATTGATCTATTAAATTCGAATAAACAGGAGATATTGTTGATAGTATCTCACTCGCAACAAATCAGGGTTGTAGGAGATGCTTCTCTGCTATGGACCCTATATTAGGCAAAGGCTTTTCAAGGAGGTTCAGCTTACCCTGTCCTTTCTAGCTGACTCCGATTTCATTTTTTTTTTAAAAAAAGACCTTGTGAAAGCCTTTTAATTAATTAATTGATATAGCACATTGAATTGTTCATTGATATTCATGCTGTTTTAATTTTAAATTAAAATGCTGAAAGACATTAAATTCTAGCTTTTTTTAGGGACACGGTGGCACAGTGGCTGAGATGCTGAGCTTGTCAATAAGAAGGTCTGCAGTTTGGCGGTTCGAATCCCTAGCACTGCATACACTCACTGGAGTGAGCTCCTATTACGTGTCCCAGCTGCTGCCAACCTAGCAGTTCCAAAGCTGCTAGGTTGTAAAAATGCAAGTAGAAAAATAGGAACCACCTTTGGTGGGAAGGTAACAGCATACCGTGCACCTTCAGGGTTTAGTTATGCTGCTCACATGACCACAGAAAGATCTTTGGATGCTGGATCTTTGGCTTTGAAATGGAGATGAGCACTGCCCCTAGAGTGGGGAATGACTAGCATGTATGTGTGAGGGGGAAAACCTTTTATAGCTTTTTTTAAAAAAATATCAAATGAATAAATAGCACTGCAGAATCCTTTATTTTATTTATTCTTAAGATATATATTCTTTATTAGCAGTAGCTAAATTGCTCCATCCGATCATTCAATCACTAATATTACTTAAGGTGAATTTCAGCAATCTTTTTAGATGTTTTACATTCTTCCCATGCTTTTAAATTTTAAAAGATATCTACAATTTCATGAGATTGTCAAATCCTTTAAGAAGTGAAGAGTTGAAGTTCATTCACTCAAAAGCTCTTAAGAGATTTTGAATCCAAAGAGTAAAAACATGAGTAATTTAATCTGTAACTGGGAACCTTCTTTAGCAATAGGATAAAAGTTCAGATATTTTAACATTAATTTAACATTAATTTTAATTGATTGTTTTGATATCATGGGACCATAAAGAAACTGTCTTGAGGAATTATTTAATAGTTTGATTTTCTTCTTGTGCCATATCCGTCATCGGACCTTGGTGATCATATTGATGATCCTATTTTTATCAACAGCCACATGAAAAAGTGATTTTGAGTTTTGTCCAAACCTTAGGGTTTGAAGCCATGATATTCTTCTTAATACCTCATTTGGACCTCATTTGCCTTTAATCTTTCTTTGGAGGATTAAGTGAAGTATACTGTATTTTTCCAGGTGTCGCATCACATGTCCGAAATATTCTAACTTTCCCTTTTTTGATAGTTTGATGCTCACAGCAAATGTATCTTGATCTTGGTGCCATCTATCCTTTATTTTTTTAATGCCATTTTCCATCAGGATGATCCAGAAGGCAGCATACAAACACAGTCTGCAAACCATACACATAATTGCATTGCATAACCCATAACCCAAGCTTTAAAAATGTTTAATGTAAATTCCTAGGGATAAAAGACAGAGATATAATACCAATCTATGTCCTGTATTTTTTTATTTTTTTTTGCAATGTAGAAAAAATTGACTCAAGTCCCCGTCCTGGAGAAACGAGAATGCGGTCGAGCAAAGAGAGAATACAGCTGCTGGAAAAGAAGGTTCACTTTATTAGTGGTCAGAAGTGACTTCAGCAATTGGTTCAGGAATAGCTGACAAAACAGTCTGGTGAGTAGAAGGGTTTTTATGTGGTTTTAGAGTTTTTTGATTTAGATCAGTGGTCACCAACTGGTGATCCGTGGACTACTGAGTGGTCCATGAGAAAATCTTGGTGGTCTGCAGAAAAATTATTTGCATTTTTTTAATATTGCACTAAATCCGGAGTCCTCAAATTATGGCCCATGGGCCAGATATGTGCAATGAACATTTGTGTTGCTACAGAGAGTTTCTCTCTTTAGGATTTCTTGTAGGGGTCAGAGGCGGGAGAGATTCTGACTTGGGGTCTGCTTCAGCCTCCTGGTGTGGCGCTTTGGGCGAAGACTGGAGGGAAGTGCCACTGGTGGTAAAGAGCCGGAGGGCCTTGTTCCAGTGGGAATAAATCATGGTCTGGAACTGGCTGACCATCTCAGCCCACTGAGTCTCCAGGCACCAGTACCTTTCCTTGCACTCCCACAGGTCTTCCCTCTGCTTGGAAAGTTTATGCTTGTAGTCCTCAGTGAGATGCTTCTGCTGAGTCTCCTTCTTGGTCAGATCCAGTTTGAACTGAGCCAGCTGTTTTTGCCAACTATTTCTTGTGGTGGCTGTTTAAATCCAACAACTGCTTCTTGTTGGGGCTCTGAGGAACACTGGCAAGCAGATAAGGAGTGGCTGGGAGGAGAGAGGCAAGTAGACGCTGGCAAGACACGCTTGACGTGAGTGACATCGAGTTGGCCATGCCTACCCAACCGGTCCTTAGGCAGATCATATTACTGATCCATGGGGTTTAAAATTATGAATTTAGTGGTCCCTGAGATCCGAAAGATTGGTGATCCCTGATTTAGATGTCTAGGTTCATTGTAAAATGTACTTTAATCTGGTGTGTCCTTTTAATATTTTCATTGTCCCTGCCTGACTACTATTGTGGCTAAGAGATCATGCCCTGTCCTTGGAGTTGGGTGGGAAATGTAGATTTTAGATATCTTTTGTCTCTCTGCTTTTCAATCTAATCAATTCCAGCCTTCTGTGGAGGCTGCAGCTGAAGGCATTTTGTTTATGAATGGATCAGTTTGTGAAACTAAATATCCATTCACAGGGGTTGGCTGCTTGAGTGGTTTTACTTCAGGAAAGTCTGTTTTCTTTGGGGAAGGGCCATTTATTTGCTAATATGGGGGCTTTCTTATATAAGAGGGGGGTAGGGATTCTCTCTACATCAAAGCTCAGAAGAAAAGAAGTTAGGAAAACCAATCCAAAGCCTAAGTATTATACTGATTCATGATCTATTTCAAATAATGAAATGGACAAAGATCAAATCCATATACTACTCCCCATACATACAAAATTGAGCTGATGGCCATGTTGACTTGCTTCCCATTGCTATAGGATTGCTATGTAATAATAATAATCATGGCAATACAGTAATTTATACCCAACGGGCCTTCAAGCACATGTCTGGGCTTCAGCAAGACCCTGGACAACTCTAAGGTCAGGATGGTGATTAAATTTCCTGACAGTTAGAACAATTAATCAGTGGAATAACTTCCCTCCAGAAGTTGTGAATGGTCCAACACTGGAAGTTTTTTAAAAAGAGATTGGACAACCATTTTTCTGAAGCGGTGTAGGATTTCCTGCCTAGGCAGGGAGTTGGACTAGAAGACCTCCAAGGTCCCTTCCAACTCTGTTGTTCTATGTAAATAATAAATAAATCACAAGCATTCATCTCTACAAAAGTGAGATATCTGAGATCTTCTAGAACTGCTTATCCTTCTTCCTTAGACTTTCCTGAGCTGATTGAAGTTGCTGTCTATTTTGGCTCTTGATTGAATCTTTAAAAAGGTTGCAATTCAGATTGAATTTTTTGACAAGTACCTTTGCCTGTTTAACTACTTTATTTTTCAGAGTATAAGATACATTGGAGTATAAATACCTTGGTTTTGGGGGAGAAAATTGGGGGGGGGGATCTGCTTACCAGGTATTCATCTGGCTAGCATCCTTAGTCTGGTCAGCTTCAGTACATACATTTACTGGTTATGAGTGAGTGCAGTGTGCATGCAGGCACACTTTTATCCCCTGGTTGGGGATAAAAAAAACAAATTCTAAGGCACAGCTGATCATTTGAGAGGGAAGCAGGCAAAGCACAGAAAATCGCTTCGCTCATTAGCACCTCGTTAGGGATGAAAAACAGCTTCCAAAGAACAGCTGATCATCGGAGAGAGAAGCAATGAGAAAAGCAGGCAAAGCACAGAAGATTGCTTCACTCATTAGCGCCTCCATTAGGGCTGAAACAAGCTTCAAAAAGCTATATTTGGAGTATAAGATGCATCCAAATTTTCAGCCTCTTTTGCAAGGGGGAACTTATACTCTGAAAAATACGGTGATTAATGGGTGTACATGCATTTAAGGCATGTTTATCCCTTATGCAGGTACCCAGAAGGTAGGAGACAATGAAAGGATGAACTTCACATTGACCAGGACTTATGGGGGAATGCAAAAATCTGGTGCTGATGATGAAGATAATTCCTTCCTGTTTTCCCCCCCAAATCTGGAGTTTGATAGATGCCATTTTATCATGCAATTCAATAACATTTGCTTCCAGTGAATTTTGACAGACTGCCCAAATCAGCTCCATTTGTGACACCTACCTGAAAACTATACAGAGTTTCATGGAGAAGATTATACATTTAAAATGCCCCATTTCTTTCTCCTTCTGATTATTCTGCTGAACCATGCATTGCTTACTCAGCAGATAGCTGACTTGTGAGTTGCACTTACCAAAGAATAACAATCTTGAAGAACTATTGCTCCCTGAAAATGGATTTGAGAGTTGGGTTTGTTTTTGTTTAGGCTGGAAAGGTAGCAGTTGCAGCACTCTTTGTGAGCCAACTCTGTTATGACTTGTCTGTGTTTAAATGAAAGAGTGTTGGTTGCTTCATCTTGAAAATATAGCTTCTAGACGTATGGAGCAGAGCCTATTGCAATAGCATGCTGGTACTGGTGGAGAGGGGGAGAACACATTGCATTCTTACTACATTTTAAAAAATACTTTCTTATTGACCAACACCTCCTGGGGATGGCTCAATTAAAAGCTCGGATTTTCTACCCTCTTTGAACAGGGTAGAAACACTTCTATGTACCCACACCAACAGAATTCAGTGTAAAGACCTAATAATTCACTTCTATCTACGGTGTTCACTAAATATAAGCAAAGATCAACTATGCTCACAATCAAAGGTTGGTCACGCAGCATGAAAATACATGTATGGATTTCAAGATGTGGTGGCGATAGCGATGCAAATACGACAACATTTTACACAGGCTGATTGGTTAAGCTGGAGAACGGTCCCTGACTCTTTGAAGCACACATCCTAAATTTTATTTTGTAGTGAGGACATCAGTTGAATGGTAAGATAAATAATTTGATAGGCTTCTCCAAGGTTCATCAAGCCAAGAATTTTGTTCGGAAGCATGATGTAGCTGAGGTAGTCTTGACTTACAAAAGTTCATTTAGTGACCTGCTACAACAGCACTGAAAAAAGTGACTTTTTTTTTTTACACTTGCAGCCTTTGTCTATGGAGATTCTCAGTCATCCAAGTCATGATTGTTCCAAAGATGCTTTTTTCAAGAGGCAACAGGTTTTTCTTTGAAGCCTTTTAGCTTCTCATCCAAGAAGCTTCTTCAGCTCTACCTGGATGGTGGGGAATGGAAGGATTTATATAGTCCTTGTAGAGACAGCTGGTCATTTGCATTCTTTTAGCCTTAAGACTCCAAACCAATTTGCACCACTCAGATCCTGATGACACAGATAAACCTTCAGGTGACTTTAATGACCTGCTAAAAGAATGCAAATGACCAGTTGTCTGCAAGGAGTATAAACCCTTCCATTTCCCACCATCCAGTCAGAGCGGAAGAAGCTTCTTGGATTAGAAGCAAAACATCTTCAAAGAAAAACCAGAAAGTCCAGTTGCCTCTTGAAAAAAAAGCACCTTTGGGACTTGCAGCCTTTACAATATTTCCATAGTCACATAATTAAAATCCAGACAATTGGCAATTGACTCATATTTATGACCATTGCAGTGTCCCAGAAAAATGTGGTCCACCTTTTGCAAAATTCTGGCAAGCAAAGTCAATGGGGAAGGCAGATTCACTTTACAACTCTGTTACCCATGTTAACAACTACACTGATTCATTTACAATTGTGGAACGAATGGTCATCAAATGGGGCAAAACTCACTTAACAGCTGTCTCTCTTAGCAGCATAAATTTTGGACTCAATTACTGCATGGTCATAACTTGAGGACTGCCTGTATCAATGTAGACCATACCATCAGAAACTATGATGCACTTCTAAAATTTACTTGGGGCCTTTGCTTGATTTAAGTTGCTAGTCTAAGAGAAACGTACTTTACAACGAAGTCTGATTCTGAATTATTATTTCTTTGTAACCCAGTTTCTGAGACAACATCGGGGCTTTAGGTGGCATCCTAAGGACCACATTTCAAAGAGTAGTAGGTGGGAGATGAACTCGAATTAATTTCCTTTACTTTCACATCTAATTAAAATTAAAGATAGCTAATATGATTATGCTTTCTTTCATAACATTCCCATTCCATCATATTAAAAATTGCAATCTATGTCTACATAAAAGAAGCACATCATTACATCACCTGGCTGCAATATCATTTGAAGGCATCCTATAGTCTACTTCTAGGTAATTGCATCCTGTTTCTCTTTGATTGACTTTTTGTTATCTTAAAGAACAATATGCAACATATTCTTGGCTGTAAATGTGAAGAACACCTTATGGGTTTCTTTAATCTTCCATTAGCAAAGAATTCTGTTATTTTGACAGTCTTCTCCCCCACACAAACTGGGGAGTTTGTAGACATTTGCCTCTGTTTTTCAGAGAGCCCATTGCTCAGTTTAATAGAGTCTAGTTGTTGTGACCCAGGAGATTCTACCTCACTTCATCTAATAGGGTAAAGTGGTATATCTAGCAGTAGAGAATATATAGGGCTAAGGCAGGGGTGGATTCCTGCCGGTTCTAACCGGTTTGGTAGAAGAGGTTCATCAAATCTACCGTACTGGTTAGAAGAGGTTCCACTGGTGGACTCAGAAGTAATTTCTGGGACGCCTGCCCCAGCCCTGTTGCTTGCTCACCCCGCCCATGCTGTCACAGCTCACTCCCTCTTCCGATCGTCCACACTAAACTAGCCCAGCCTACCGCTCACTGATTGGCTGGAGTCCAGCTCCTGGCTGGTGTACGCCGTGTGGCTGAAAGGAGCGTGGCAATGGGAAGCTAGCATATGCCAGCCCGCGGCTTTCGCAAGGGAAGGCCTTCATCCCTGAGCTGGCATACACCGCATGGCCAAAAGGTGGTTTCCTGCTACTCTCCGCCCATCCCCCCAGTCCCCAGCCTCACCTGGCTGGCTAAGCCTGCCGGGCAGCGGGCCTAGCTGACCTGGTTGTCCTTTGTCCCTTCAGTTTTATTTTAAATTATTGTGTGTGGAATACTTTAAAATGGTTTTATTTTAAATTATTGTGTGTAGAATATTTAAAATGGTTTTATTTTAAATTATTGTCTTTGGAATACTTTAAAATGGTTTTATTTTAAATTATTGTGTGGGGAATACTTTAAAAAACACAATTCCAGCAGCTGTTAACATGTATAAAATTAAATATATATTGTATTCCCTTTGAAAGGCCCAACCAAATATTACTGGTTTTAAATCCATATCTTGCTTTACCATTGCTTCTAACCATGACACCACTAACTCTTGAATAGCTACTTGGTCTGTCCTAAGTACCGAACCTAATTCATATATTTCTGTTTTTTGAACTGAGGAATAAATTTCAGAAAGAGAAATCTCTATTGCTCTTTGAATCTACCTATGACATTCATTCTTGATCTAACTTCTTAGATGAAAAACTGTATCTTTCCTGTTTTGGGGGGGACGGACATCCTTCCTGAAAAGACTGTACATTGTTGGGTGAAAACAGAGGTCCCTTCTATTAGTGTAGTCCTCAGCTTACAACCACAATCGAGTCCAATATTGTTTTATTTCTTCTGAAGTTAGTATTATTTAACAGGATGAAGAGGCAACAGAGTATGACCACTAGGACAGCCATCTTTCCTATGTAAGTAGCTGTTTTATTGCTTTGTGTGCTTGTTTCATCCTTAATATAGTAGTGCAAGCAATTAAAGTCTTCCTTTCTGTGTCTCTTTGTGCAGGTCATTCATTGGAGCGAGGTGGTCAGTGGGTGACTTCAACACACAAAAGCACAGTAATCTTCCTTTTCTATTATTTTGTGTGCTGGTTTCATCCTAATACAGTGCATACAATTGAAAAGTTTATTTCTGTGTCTCTTCTTTGTGTAGGCCATTCATTGGAGTCAGTGATATTGGAGACTGGCAAGGACAGTCGTCTTCCTTCTATAAGTTGCTCTTTTATTGTCTTGTGTACTTATTTTAATCTTATTTACGTAGTAAGTACACAAAATAATAAATTTCATTTTTTATATATTTTTGTAGATCATCCATTGGGGCAAAGAATTCAGTGACATCATCTTGGCCACTCCCACCT
The DNA here is from genome assembly GCF_009769535.1 of Thamnophis elegans. Classification (NCBI taxonomy): domain Eukaryota; kingdom Metazoa; phylum Chordata; class Lepidosauria; order Squamata; family Natricidae; genus Thamnophis; species Thamnophis elegans. The sequence goes on along the minus strand of NC_045558.1, from coordinate 16,756,494 downwards.
GGTCACATGACTTCCAAGCCACTCCCATCTGGTCACATGACTACCAAGCCATTCCCATCCGGTCACATGGCTGGCAAACCACTCCTATCTGGTCACACGGCCGGAAAGCCACTCTCACAAAGAAGGCCACACTTACAGAAGAGGTTCCAAAAATTTTTGAAACCCACCACTGGACTAAGGGTTGAATAGTTGAGATTTTGGTGTTTCCTGAACTTCATTGTTTTCTTCCAAACTTATAATTACCAGACAAGCTAACATTATCAGTTCATGGGAGAATGAATTTTGCCAGTTGTGTATCAGGTTGATTATAAGCTGGTATAGTTGTTTATGAACTGGTTGTTTATAAGATAAAGTGGATTTTGTTCTAAGTTCAACCATTTTCCTCAGCATCTCTCCCCCACATCCTTTTTTTGACCTATAAAGAAAATTCAAAAACCTGAAGTCACTTTATAAAACCACAGTTAGCATATTAAAACATTCCCCCAGGGATTTGAAATTCTTTTTTAGTATGACTAGTATTGTTACTATTGCTTTTCAGGCTGATATGAGAACTGTGAATTAGAGGCCTGCCTCTTGGAGAATTCCCTGGGAAAAAATGGTTATTACATGGAGTTAATTTTATAGAATAAATATGGTTTTCCAGTGTATCCAATATAGCTCGGAAATCTTCAAAGCCATGTTTAGTTTTCCAAGGTAATGAAAAGCAAAGATCAATTTCTTTGGCTATTTGTCTTCTAAATAACTCAGGCAAAGAAAGAAAAGGTCTCCAATATTTTTGCCATAGCCAAAGGAGACTGAACTTAAGAACCTGGGTATTGTCATCTCTGCCTTTCTATCACAGCTGGTGACGGTGGTAGTAAATGATCTGTCACAAAGCCAGGGGAAAAAAATAACCATAATTTTAGGGCCGTGCGGGTTAAAGACATCAACATCTTAAACCTTACCTGGAAGAATGCAATTTTCTCCCTCAGTAACCATTTGTACCTCAAAGCATAAAGCAAATGAACTGGGTCCCTTAAAACCTTTCTTTCCATTCCCTGAGAAAGTGGGAAAGTGTCATACTATTTACACAAGTTGCCTCACAGGTGTCAATGGAAAGAACCAAAGGTCAAAAACCTGGGGAGGCTATTGATGAAGCTTCAGTTGGAGAGAAACGGCTTCCCCATCTCAGTAAACCATGAGGATAAAGGTCACAGCCATATGGAGACTTCAAGTGAAAGGTGGCACTTTAGGGGAACTGTCAACTCATACGGGAGAGGTGAGTGAAAAAGATGGATGGGAAAATTTGCAGTGCCATTGTTTGGACCACCAAATGAGGCTTGTCTTACATCAAACACAGGATGGGCTTTTGATTTTGATTTCCTTCCTGACAGGCAGTCAGGAAGAGAGGAATGATTGAGATTCTGCAATAACATCTGCAATACAAGCCATTTGAGGTGGGACAGAAAAGTTAATAAAATACACCACATAGAAAACAAGGTTCAGTAACTATGAATTTATTTTTAATAGGTGTTTTTTTTAGTGTATATTGTGTATGAAACATAAGTCATTGTAGGTCTGGAATCTACCCTGTTTCCCTGAAAATAAGACCTCCCTGGATAACAAGCCCAATTGGGCTTTTGAGCACATGCGCTAATAAGCCTTCCTCTGAAAATAAGCCCTCCCTGAAAATATTGCAACACAGCAGCAGCCATGATGTGACCACGCTCACCATCTCCTGCACCTCAAAAATAATAAGACCTTCCTGAAAATAAGGCCAAGTGCTTATTTCAGTGGTCAAAAGAAAATAAGACCCTGTCTTATTTTCTAGGAAACACGGTATAGTATCTTTTTGATATCTGTACAAATTCTATGTCTCTCCCTTTCCTTCCTGGTCTCTCATCAAAATATTATCTGACAGAGTCTTCCCTGATCGCCCTTCCTGTTTTTTTGATACAGTTTTAAGTGTGAAACATTTCTTGTTCATGATTTTTTATTAAAGGGGATCTGACCTCAGTCATGAAGAATTTCTGTTAGAAATAAAGAGTCGATAAAAATGTGAAATCCAGTTTAAACACCTGATTGAGTATGCAATGAACTATAATTATAATAATACAAATATGGTAATAGAAAATCAAAAAGCTAAATTGCTCTGCGACTTTAGAATTCTAACAATAGGCACTTGCCATACAACATCTCAGACTTAACAGTGAATCTGGAAGTATCAGAAGCAGCAGAAGAGAAGAGAAAAAAATGAGAAAATCACAAAATGCAAACAGAAACAGAAACAGAACTGTAGCAGAAGAAAACAAAGGTAGTGATAGATGCCTTCAATGCAATCCCAAAGCAGCACCAGTTGAATACCATCAACAGCATTGATGAAGTCACTTTTAGTCAGTTGGAAAAGGCAGCTTTACTTAGAACAGCTTACATCCTGTGTTGATACCTTTAACACTATCAAACAACAATTGTCTGTCTCAGGTCCTTGGGAGAGGCTTGATAGGTGGGTAAAAATACCCGATCCAAACATCTGGCAGATTGTGCGATGGATCATAATAATAATAGGCTCACATTAAGAACATCAAGGGTCTGTATCCCATTGCTGCTTCAGCACCGTCACAAGTTATGGATGTTGGTCTTTCAATAATAAAACTGTTTTTCATATGTCACTTTCCCTAAACTGTCGTGAAGGTAGGAGGCTTAATTAGGAAATGACTGCTTTGCTACCTGTATTTCTGCACTTACTGCTTTCATCTGTGAACATATATAAAGCTAAATTCATCCCACAGGAAACTCTATGGATTTCTGTGATGAATTTGGCTCATTTTGTTCTATTAAATTGTCATTACATAAAATTATATACCAGCATAATGCACCTTGGGAAAATAAAATGCTTAATCATCTCAGAACTCAATTCTCATTATTGTTTCTTAGGCAGCTTCAGCATTATATTGTCATTGAATTTTAAATTTTGCCATGAGCAGTAAAAATAACCAAATCAGGAGGGACCCTACAATTCAAAAGTAACTGCAAAATGAGACTTTAGAGTTTTGTTTAAAGCAGAAAAGGAAATGAAAGCAGAAGAAGAGAAAGAGAAAGTGCTTCTGTAGAATGTTATGACAGATATTTTCCTGTTTCCTCCAATTTGAGGAGAAGTCTTTCAATTTCTAATCAGCTTGGCCATTGAAGAATATTCAATTATATTCAATTCCTTAGAAACCATTTCACTCAAAAACATTATCTCATCTCACCTGGTCAAACCTAGAGGGGATGCTATGTATCATGTTGGTGAAGGAACTATGACTGATGGGATCTAGGAAAAGGTCCTTCTCAGCTGCTGACCACATTCTTTGGAACATCTTACTCACAGAAGTAAGACAATGCTTGTGGTTTTTCAGAAGTGTGTTAACATCTGGCTTTGCCAAATAGCATGGAAATCTATGAATGTGATGCAGTTCCAGGGGTGCATGGTGGTTTGAAGATACTCCCTGTGCCTTGTTAATCTTTTACTCTTCTGAATTTTTAACTTTGGTTTTAATTTTTACTTGAAATTTTTTAACTTGTTGTTAATTCTGTTTTCATTCCATGCTTTTATTTGTGTGTTTATATGGTTTTATAAGTTGTAAAGCACCCCAAGTCACTTAGATGAGAGAGAAATTTAATAAATAAATATTCAATTGAAGAGGGAGATGAACAGAAGCATTTTCAAAGTACTGAGTGTCAGGCCTGTCCCAGCTTAGGTGTTTAGGAAAGAAAGACCCTCAACTCCATTTTCACTGAAAGTATACTTTTATTAAGCCAAGTGATTACAGAACAGTGAAAGCCAGATGTGAGGATTCTCATGGAAGGCTGTTGCTTTTCCCTTCTCCCAGCTGATCATTCTACTAGTGTCCAATAAAGTTCAACTCAGTTGTTCTGCTAACAGTACTAAAGTTTGGTGTTTGCACTCTGTATCCATGCCTGTGTCCATGGATCATTCAATCATTGTATCTTGTTGCCACATCTTGGTTCTGTGATCCCTCCCTCCCAGCATCCCCCCCTTGCCTTCTTCCCCGTGCTTTATGGTGGGCTGCCATCAAAGCAAAGTAGGGCTGAAGTAGTGAGATTGCAGATCTGACATCTGAGTTCATTGCATTTGCCCTTTAGAACCAGATGAGAAAGATTGGTCTTATTTTGTCAGCATAGGTTTGTTAACACATAAACATGTCCACCAACAGAACTCTTGAGGCATTTATTATTTGGAAGCAAGTCCCTTAGAAGAAGCAATTTTCTTCTGATGGTTGAACTAGAAGAGCAGCAGACTGACACCAACTGTCTCTAGACATTTGCAGAATCATCCATAAACATGGTTAGACTTAACACTACACTTGACTCTGGCATGCCCAGCCATATCATCTTTCTTCCTTTATTAGAATTCTTTTTAATTCAGACCAAAATGGATTTATAAGAACCGTATTTGGCTTTATTTGAGCAATCCAACAACTGTATCTATAGAGACAGCGCTTAGCATCTATTATCCTCCCTTGCTACAATGCTTCTGTTAAACTAATATGGGTATTTTAAGAAGGAAGATTTGAAATAAAAAATGGAAAATACCTAGGAGCATCTGACTAACATAATTATGAAATCTCCCAGGTCAATGATATTGCTAGTTCATCAGACAATTCCATATCATATTATTTTGAAGAGTATCATTACTCATTATTCCCTGAGACACGGACTTATCTTAGTTTTATTTAGATAAATAAATTTATTTAGATAAAACTAAGATAGATTTATGGGGACATGGTAGCTCAGTGGCTACAATGCTGAGCTTGTTGATCAGAAACGTCAGCAGTTTGACGGTTCGAATCCCTAGCTCTGGGTAACAGAGTGAGCTCCCGTTACTTGTCCAAGCTTCTGCCAACCTAGCAGTTTGAAAGCACATAAAAATGCAAGCAGAAAAATAGGCACCACCTTTGGTGGGAAGGTAAAAGTATTCTGTGTGCCTTTGGCATTTTCTCATAACGGGCACATGAACACGGAGATGTCTTCGGACAGAGCTGGCTCTTCAGCTTTGAAACGGAGCTGAGCCCTGCCCTCAGCGTCAGGAATGACTAGCACATATGTGCGAGGGGAACCTTTACCTTTAACTTAAATAGATTTAGATATGCTCATGGGCCCATATCTTTTCCATTATGCTAGTGGTTTCACATCTGCATGGTTGTGATTTCACCTTGCCAGTTCCTTTTGTAACTATGTAGGTGTTCTGCCAGGAATCCTATTGAATTAACTCACCAACCTTTCCTAGTGGAGCACCTGGCGCCTTTCATATTTAAATAACACTCTTTAGCTGTGCAGAAAGGGGATGGGGCATCTTCAGATTCACAAAACCAAGTGATAAAAATGTCTTGATGTTTCATTGCCACCAATGCCCAATATTGCTATCAGCACTCTCCTCAAAGCTTCTGCCTGAAATTTATGGTATATCTTCAAAAGAATTATGTTCGCCCTCTAGCACTGTTCTCTTGTTCATTACTAGTGATCATTTCTTTGTTTCAGAGCACAAGAAACAGTGATTAGAAATAAGAAAATTGTAACTCTAACAATAACTCCGGTTGGAAAATATCACTCTTGTAATAAAGGTTTGGACTGTGATCCCCATCTTTTTTTTTTTTTTTGGTAATTTTGCCTTAGCATTCATTTGCCTCCCCCTCCATGTTTTTCTACAAAAGGAAACCCAAGTGGAGAACATTCTCAATATTTCACAATGGAAAAGCAACGGTGTTACTGATGGAATTCCATTAGGAATAATAATAATAATAATAATAATAATAATAATAATAATAATAATAATGAGGAGGAGGAGGAGGAGGAGGAGGAGAAGAAGAAGAGGAAGAGGAAGAGGAAGAGGAGGAAGAAGAAGAAGAAGAAGGAGGAGGAGGAGGAGGAGGAGGAGGAGGAGGAGGAGAAATAATCATGTGTTGTCCCAATTGTAATTGGAGCCCTTGGAGCAATACCTAAAGGGCTACCTCACTATTTGAAAATTCTAAATTTACGTGACTTGAAAATCCTGATTCTACAAAAAAGACCCTACTTGGAATAACTTATATCCTCTGATGTTACCTTAACAGTTCCTAAGTCCTTAGTTAAGACTTGAGCTGTTGAGCTACCAACCAGCCCCAAAGGCTGTGAATCTCAACAAAGATTAACCACATAATAATATAGTTCTCTGTTCAAGGGAGCCTTACTTTGACCTGTCCCAACATAGGAACCCCAAATAAATTGTGATATCAACTTCCAAATAACAAAGGTTTTTTTTAAAAAAAATCAGCAATCAAAACCTAACAGAATAACAAGTTCAAAAGAATCTTGGAGGTCTTCTAGTCCAACCCCTTGCTCAAGCAGGAAACCTTATACCATTTTGAATAAATTGTTGTCTTCTTAAAAGCCTTTAATGTTGGCGTACCCACAACTTCTGAAGGCAAGTCATTCCACTTATTAATTTTTCAAACTGTCAAGAAATTTTTACTTAATTTTAGGTTGGTTTTCTCCATTGTTATCTGGCCTTAGGGTGCTTTGGAAAATAGGTTGTCCCACACTTTTCTGTGACAGCCTCTCAAATATTGGAATGCTGCTATCACATCACCCTTCTCTTCACTAGACTAGCCATGCCCAGTTCTTGCAACCTTTCTTCACATGTTTTAGCCTCCAATTCTCCAATCATCTCCGTTGCTCTTCTCTGCATTCTTTCTAAACTCTCAATACCTTTTTTTATATTGTAGCAATCAAATTGCATGCAGTATTCCAAGTACATATTACCAAGGCATTGTAAAGTGGTATTAATGCTTCATGTGATCTTGAATATATCATTCTGTTAATGCAGCCTAGGACTTTGTTGGCTTTTCTGGCAACTGCAGCCCACTGGTATGTCATGCATATTTGGAAGGTTTGCATAAGAAGAGAGAACAGGAGGGCTGGCTTGAAGTTAGCCATCTGCAGTTAGAATCTGCGCAATAGGCTGAACAGGCATGCAATTGTCTTAATCACAGCATTTCCCATTAGTGGTGAGACGGACTCTATACTTCTTTTCTTCAAATAATGCTAATTGTTTCACAATGTATAGCAATAATGTACCAGTACATGAGCACATACAAATGTCATATAAATATGTCTCTTCATTTTTAATACATTTGAGAGATTGAGATTGAGATGTTTATTTATATGCCGCCCTTTTCCCTGGGGGGACTCAGGGCGGCTTACAACTCGAAAAGGGAGGGGGGGAAACAAACCTTTAACACATAGGACAATACGTCATTAAAAAACACAACATTCGTACCATTCGGGTGGGTTACAGTCTTTAGCCCCAGGCCTGACGGGATAGCCAGATTTTGAGGGCTGTGCAGAAGGTCTGGAGGGTGGTGAGGGTACGAATCTCCATGGGGAGATCGTTCCATAGGGTCGGAGCTGCCACCGAGAAGGCTCTCCTCCGCGTGGTTGCCAGTCGACATTGACCGGCAGATGGAACTCGGAGGAGGCCTAGTCTATGGGATCTAATAGGTCGAGTGGAGGTGATTGGCAGTAGGCGGTCTCTCAAGTACCCAGATCCACTACCATGAAGGGCTTTATGGGCTTGGAGGGTGATGTAGCCACTTTCAGTAACAGTTGGGTGTTTGTTTGTTTTTTTGAGGGGGAAGCAATTTCTGTAATTTTCATGTCCCAAGGTTCTTTGACAACTGTTCTAAGACTTTGTACCAGAAAAGGTGTTTTTTTCCCCCTGAAGCACCAAAACCTGCTTGGAGGACAGCACTTTGGTCTATTATGACATGCTTAAGTCATTGACATAAGTGATTGATAACTAAAGGGCAATGGGATATCTTTTGACTGGCCTAAAAGCCTTATCTCTGAACCAGCCCTACTGTCTTCCTAACATTCAGCATTCCTCCTCTTAGCAATATCACTTAGACTTGTATGTACCATTTCACAGTGCTTTACAGCCCTCTCTAAGTGGTTTACAGAGTCAGCATACTGGGTCCTCCTTTTACCAACCTCAAGGATGGAAGGCTGAGTCAACCTTGAGCTGGTGAGGATCAAACTGCTGAACTGCTGGCAGCTGACAGACAGAATAAGTAGCCTGAAGTACTACATTCTAACTACTGTGCCATCCGGGTCTTAGAGAGGTTTCTTATATTTTACAATGGATTGAAAAAACTCACTCTTTAGTACTGAGCAAAAAAAATCATTTTTTTTTTATTTTGACCCAGATCACAAGGAAAGGCAAGTTAATCTCAACATTAAAATAAATGCGATAGAATCCAGACTGTAACTATTCAATTTATACATGGATAGTACAGCTCAAATCCATTACTGATCAGAGTAATCAAATATTTATGTTTGTTTGTAAAGTAAGTCTTGAAAAAACCCCTCAAATCTCATCCTTTGTACTATCAACAGTAGAGACCTTTAAATTTCTGGGTTCTATCATATCTCAAGATCTAAAACGGACACCCAACATCAAAAAAGTCATCACAAAAGCACAACACAGAATGTCCTTTCTACGCCAACTCAGAAAGCTCAAACTTCCCAAAGAGCTGCTGATTCAGTTCTACAGAGGAATTATTGAGTCTGTTATCTGCACCTCTATAACTGTCTGGTTTGGTTCTGCAACCCAACAAGACAGACACAGACTTCAGAGGATAATCAGAACTGCAGAAAAAACAATGAGTCAAAAAGAGGGCTGTGAAAATATTTACAGACTCTTTGTGTCCTGGATATAAATTGTTTCAACGTCTACCCTCAAAATGACGCTATAGAGCACTGCACACCAAGACAACTAGACACAAGAACAGCTTTTCCCGAATGCCATCACTCTGCTAAACAAATAATTCCCTCACCACTTTCAAAGGCTGTATTACTATTAGTCTTCTCATCATTCCTATCACCCATCTACTCCCACTCATGACTACAGGACTGTAACTTTGTTGCTTGCATCCTTATGATTTATACTGATATTGATTGTTTCCTGTTTGCTTATTTGTATCCTATGACTATCATTAAGTCCTGTACCTTATGATTCTTGATGAATGCATCTTGTCTTTTTTATGTACACTGAGAGCATATGCACCAAAGACAAATTACTTGTGTGTCCAATCACACTTGCCCAATAAAGAATTCTATTCTGTTCTATTCATTTCAATGTCAAAGATATCAAAGGGCAGAGCAAAGTGTGAAAACAGATAGGATAGGAAGGAGAAAGCGAAGGACAGAGAGGAGACATGTTTTCACTCAATTTTAACTGAACAGCCAGGCGGGAATGCTGAAATTGTGCAATATATACAGTATAGCAGAGATATTAGCTGTGTCAAGAAAAAATATTTGAACAAACATCCAATATTCCTTCTGCAGGTCATAGCAACCCAAATATGGTTTTTATCGCATGATTTTATCTGTTAGCAAGGAAATTCACTCCAAGGGAAGAGCAAGAATTTTACCTTCTTCTGAGTTGCTGGGTTCCTGAATGGTATCTATTTCACTTTTTTTGGCTACCCATTCCATTTTCATGAAGTTTATTGTAGAAAAATGTAACTCTTGTTAAGCTAGTTTCACAATTGTTAAGTGAATCTGGCTTCCCTATTGAGTTTGCCTATCAGAAGGTTGCAAAAAAATGGTCACAGGATTTCAGGACACTGCAATTATCATAAATACATATCAGTTGCCAAAAGTCCAAATTTTGATCACATAACCATGTTGCGTCATGGTATGGAAAATGGTCAGCTGATCCTAAAGATTGGGTGGTAAAAACCTGGTAAGCAAGCAGTTTGGATATTCTGAGGACATAACAAAGCAACCTCTTTTTCCTTATGAATTACAGGATTTCATTAGGAAAGAACATGTTTTTGGTAACCTTGAGATAACATAAAAACATATACAGAGTGATGTAATGAGAAAATTGTGGGACAATAGGAAAATCTGCTGATAATTGGATTATTTAATGATAAGTCTCATGAAAATATCCCTTCCTTTTCCTAAATTTTAAGCATGGCTTACATTGAACTGAGAAACTCAGTAAAATGACTATAATTTAGATATCAGCCCGATTAAGAGATTACATTTAAAAAAAAAAAAAAAATTAGAGGACAGACAGATTCAGAAGATTCAGAGGTTCATTCTTACGCAATGTTTAATTGCAAAATTAGCTTTGGATCATTCTTTTCCAATTTTGTCTCCTTTAGATGTACTGTTTTATAGTGCCCCTATTCTTTGATGTGGGGAAACTATGGGCATTCAAATCAATCTGAATATAGAATCGCAACTTTTCACTTATTACTAAGGTCTTTAATTTTTTTAAAATATATATATATACTACACATACTTCTACAATTTCCACATATATGGTTTTACTAATATAATAATCTGTGTTCTTTATATACCAACCTGAGAAAAGAATTAAAATGTTAGAAATGAAGTCTATTTTTGAGGTAACATTTTTGGAGGGTCACGTGACTCCTAAAATCTGAAGTGAAATGTCACTTACATACCAAAAGTCCAGTCATAGAATTTTGAGGGCACTTGATTTAAAGAGCTGCTTACCTCATTCTCACAGAAGGTTACTTGTGTAATTAGCAAACAATGTGATTCACAGTGATATTATAACAGAATTTAGGAACTAAAGGTATGGTTTCTCCTTTGCATGGTATCTCTATATTTTCCATATGATCTAGCTTGGCTCTTGATCACATATTAAACTTTGAGATCTACACAGAATCTCAAAGCAAGATTCAACTTGCAGCCTTCTTAGGCCCTCATAAAATGTAAACACATAAAACCTCTCCTGGTGTACCTAATAAATCGGGCTAATCTTCATCTGGGTTGCCTCATAGAAAAAGGATTATTTCAATTTGACTCTGAGTCATCTTAAATCTATGTGGAAAGATGTTCCTGGGTATTCCTTTCACAGATAAGAAGTCCATGAAGCATGGCTGAAGAAAATGGCACTGGGTTATCTGACTGCACTTAATCTAAATATTTATTCTTGCATACTTGTCCTGGTATGCAAAAACAAATTGTAAAATGCTGAAGTGCTTTCCTTGTTGCACGTACAATGGGAATGTCTCAATGCAAAGGCTGAAAGGCAGCACATTGCATCCTTTTGACCTGTCACAACAAAAGTATTTATGGTCAGCCACAGTGTATATATTAACTGAGACGCTTCTGTCTTTTTCAACATTTACCCTTGCCATGCCATAAGCACTGGCTGCTCCAAGTGAAATCCAGCCATTTCAAAAGTGTCTGATTAGACCACCACTAATGGGTGTGTCATGGGACACAGTGGCTCAGTGGCTAAGATGCTGAGCTTGTCAGTCAAAAAGGTCAATAGCAATAGCAATAGCAGTTAGACTTATATAACACTTCATAGAGCTTTCAGCCCTCTCTAAGCGGTTTACAGAGTCAGCATATTGCCCTCACAGTCTGGGTCCTCATTTCACCCACCTTGGAAGGATGGAAGGCTGAGTCAACCTTGAGCCGGTGAGATTTGAACCGCTGAACTGCAGATAACAGTCAGCTGAAGTGGCCTGCAGTACTGCACCCTAACCACTGCGCCACCTCGGCTCAGGTCAGCAGTTCAACAGTTTAAATCCATAGTTCCGTGTAACAGAGTGAACTCCCATTACTTGTGCCAACTTCTGCCAACCTAGCAGTTCGAAAGCATGAAAAAAATGCAAGTAGAAAAATAGGAACCACCTTTGGTGGGAAGGTAACAGCCTTATGTGCACCTTTGGCATTAAGTCATGCTGGCCATAAGACCACAAAGATGTCTTTGGACAGCACTGGCTCTTCAGCTTTGAAACTGAGATGAGCATCTCCCCCTAGAGTCGGGAACGACTAGCATATATGTGTGAAGGGTGCTTTTACCGATCTTTTAATAATTTTGGAAACAGTCAATGATCTAATATTTTTTTATCATTCATCCCTAGAACTTGAGATACTGGGCAAATGGCAATCAAACAAACAAACATACAAACAAACACAACACTACTACAAGATCACAAGGCAAAAAACAATGGCCATTATTAGCATTTGGCCCAGGCTTAAGAATTCAGAATGTTCTCTTTTGCTCATTCGAGGCTTTTCACATACTTAAGTAATATATTGAGTTTTACAATTCAATCCTATGCATGTTGAGTAATCAGTTGGAATTATGTGAGGACGTACAGAAGGGATAGAAAGCCTTTTGGGGACCAAGGGTCAAAGTTTTTTTTTTCAACACAGAGGGACACGTGGAAATATGGCAATCATGCCTGATACCACTCAAGAACATATTGTAGGTCATATCTTTCACCTCTTGTTTGTGTGTGTTTTTGGGGAATAGGAGCTCAGTAAAATAAATACATTAACCCCAGGGTGAGGGGTGAAGCATTATATATTACCATTTATTCAAAAACATGCAAAACATTGCTAGAATCTTGTATTAGGAGGTACATCATAAAAAACAGACTGAGTTTGTGTGCAGTCTGTGAGTTGCCTTCATTTTTTACATTGGTTCACTCATCACTACTGTAATCATCTTGCAGCGGATTGTCCTCTTCTTCTTTTTCCTTCTGCCTTTCCCCAAATTAAAAACTTCTCCAGGAAGCTGGTTCCTTATAAACAGGTAGTCCTTGACATAGAGCCATTTGTTTATAGGCTGTTCAAATTTACAATAGCACTGAAAAGAGTGACTTATAACAGTTTTTCATCTTTAACAACCATTAAAGCATCCCCATGTTAAGTGATCCAAATTTGGGCACTTGGCAACTGGCATGCATTTATAACAGTTGCATTATTCTGGGGGACATGTGGACACCATTTATAACCTTCCCAGTTCATTTCTGACAAGTAAATTCAATGTTGGAATCCAGATTCATTTAACAACCATTATTTAACATTGGGAGTGATTTGCTTAACAACTTGGCAAAAAAGAGTCATAAAATGGGGCAAGTTCACTTAACAATTGCTTTGCTTAACAATGGAAATTTTGAGCACAACTATAGTATAAGTCAAGGACTACCTGCTATTTGATTGAAGTATGATAATTTGAGCATCAGGTGAGGATTTTGTGCTGATTTATTTGATGATCCTTTGGTTTCTTTTCTTGGCTGTCTAAGATATTCTCAGGTGACTTCTCCAATATCAAAGATCAAAGGCATCAATACTGTTCTGACCTTTATATCCCCAGTGACTTCAGGATTAGCAGACTTACATAAAAATCAAAGACCCTTTGATTAAAGCACACTTCCTTGTTATTATTGGGCTCTTCTTTGGGCACTGGAACATGTCCTTCTAATTTAGCATGATAATCCTTCAGATAACAATAAAGGAAAATATTTGTAGCTCAGTGTTGAAATGAGGTTTCCTTGATGTTCTCTGAGCTTGGTTGTTTTTGGGCAGAAGTTTCATTACCAAAACTAGATGTGATATCATCAGTGCTAGCAAGATGGTAATGAAATGTATGGAAGAAAACATCCAAGTTCAGAGAGAACCAAGGAAGTCACCTTCAAATAAATTTTACAATTTGTATGATGCATGCATCTCCCTCCCCCTCTCCCTTTCTCTCTCTTTCTCTTTCATTCTCTCTGTCTCCCCCCCTCTCTCTTTCTCTTCCCCCCTCTCTCTTTCTCTTTCTTTCTCTTTCTTTCTCTCTGTCTCCCTGTCTCTCTCTCTCTTTCTCTTTTTTCCTCTCTCCCTCTCTCTCCCTCTGTGTTTCTGTCTCTGTCTCTTTCTCTCTCTCCCTCTCTTTCTCTCTCTTTCACCATACTGACCATATGTTTGCATTATTTTGTCATCTCCTATGATAGCCAAGATGAGAAAAAGCCTGAAGAAAAAGGAAAAGGAAACACTGCATTTAGACTCACCTATTGTTCCTAACCTCCTATTATAGGAAAACAGACTGCCGGGAAAACAATTTTCTATTCTTGTCTTTAAAAAAAAAATTGCTGTACTTCTTTTCTCAGAAAGGCCATTACATGAAAGTTTTTACACATTTGCCAACCTTGCCGTGAGTGTTGAAATCATATATAGGTAAAGGACTTAAATGGACCTACCATTGACTTTTCAGCCAACACCAGATTTTGAAAACCATTTGAACTTCCAAAATTTACAATTACAATCAGAGTAGAGCCAGAAGGGACCTTGGAGTTCTTCTAGTCCAACCACCTGCTCAAGCAGGAGACCCTATACCACCATTTTGGACAAGTGGCCATCCAATCTCTTCTTAAAAACTTCCAGTGATGAAGCACCCACAAGTTCTAAATGCAAGCTTGTCCAGTAGTTGTTCTCACTGCTAGGAAGTTTTTCCTAAATTGCTTCTTTCCTTGATTAGTTTCTATCCATTGTTTCTTGTCTTACCTTCTGGTGCTTTAGAAAATAAGTCTCCCCCCCCTCCTATTTTGTTGCAGTCCCTCAAATTCTCTGGAATAATGCCATTCAAAAGTGCTGTGGAAAATTAAAATGGCAGCTTATGGCTTATTGCTGTTTGAATCATTGTTGCCATTGTTATCTATTCTTCCTACCAATTAAATCTGATGGGGGATAAGCTACTAATATAGGAAAGGTGTCACTACAGGGCACTTTGCCAAGTGCTCCACTAACCTAGAGCCAGTCCTGTAAAAACAGTACAGAAATAGAAAGAGCTTGGAGATTCTGAAGTGATTTCTACTCTCCTTGACTTCAGTAAGCAAACAACAAGAAATGCTCGTTGCTTCTGCTCCTTCATCAGGCAGCTGTACCAGAGAAAAGGCATTTTCTCTTTATAGGCTGTCTAATCTAAAAGTAAACATGAGGATTTGAGCCAAGAGTGAAGAAAAAGACTTATTTAAACAGTAAACAGTGCCTGCAAGAGCTATGTATTTAACAGAACAGCAAACAACAGACCCAGCACTGAAGGGCACTTACTGTCCTATGGTAGCCTTGGGCTTCTCATAGGAGACCCTAGATATGAGGAAAACCACGACAAAATAAGGACCAATTCCTCAGTAAAGGAGATGCAGGTTTTGCTGCCACACCTATTTAGAAGGTCATCCATCTCTAACCTGGCAATTATGGACCAAGCCGAGCAGCACCATTGGTCTTGACAGAAGTATGACATTCAACATGAGCCAGCAGTGTGTAGTAGCTGCCAAAAAAAGCCAACACAGTTCTAGGCTCCATAAACAGAGGGATAGAATCATGATCACATGAAATGTTGACACCGCTTTATAATGCCTTTATAAGGCCACACTTGGAATACTGCATTCAGTTTTGGTCGCCATGATGTAGAAAAGATGTGGAGACTCTAGAAAGAGTGCAGAGAAGAGCAAGAAAGATGATTAGGAGACTGGTGATTAAAACATATGAAGAACGGTTGCAGGAACTGGGTATGTCTAGCTTAAAGAAAAGAAGGACTAGGGGAGACATGATAGCAGTGTTCCAATATCTCAGGGTTTGCCACAAAGAAGAGGGAGTCAAACTATTCTCCAAGGCACCTGAGTGTAGAGCAAGAAGCAATGGGTGGAAACTAATCAAGGGAAAAAGCACCCTAGAACTAAGGAGAATTTCCTGACAGTTAGAACAATTAATCAGTGGAACAATTTCACTGCAGAAGTTATGAATGCTCCAACATTGGAAGTTTTAAAGAAGATGTTGGATAACTATTTGTCTGAAGTGTTGCAGGGTTTCCTGCCTAAGCAGGGGGTTGGGCTAGAAGACCTTCAAGGTCCCTTCCAACTCTATTATTCTATTCTATTCTCTCCTCAGGTTTTTAAAAAGAAAAACGATTAAAAAAACCCCAAAGTTTCATTGGAAAGGACACAAAAAGGGCCCAGAGTGGAAAAACTGCCCTTGGAGAATCAAGAGCTGAGTGTGTCTACTTACGCATGCAGTGATAGGAGAGGCGGACAGAGACAGAGAGCACAGATGTACTTCGAGCGTGTTTTAACCCATATCACGAAACACTAACCAGAGTTCCAGATGGCTTTCATTCCATCTGGCAGGCTCTGGTGTGTAAGCAGAATCCATGCATGATATAAAGCAGGTCCTCAGTAATCAAATCGTGCCAGTGGCAGCGTTCGAGGAGCTGGAGGCAGTTTTGGCAGCAAGTCTTATCCAGTGAGGGTTTGTGAAAAACCTGTAAAACTCACACGGATGGTGGGGGGAGCTGCAATGAAGTTTATGACCTTTAAACCAATCTTGCCTCCTCCGCCCCCACATCCACTTACCGATATAGGCCTTTATCAAAAGCCTTTTGTGAACATGTACATTATAGATTTGATGTAGTGAACATGATCCATTTATGCGATAGTAAAATAAAATAGATGAGTCCTTAAACTACACCAAAGCTCTAGTCTTTTTGTCTCTGTGTTTGTGGTGTGGGTATGGGTGTTACACTTATGATAAAAGGTTGCAAGTACTCGGCATGGCTAGTCTAGTGAAGAGAAGGACCAGTGGAGACATGATAGCAGTGTTCCAATATTTGAGGGGCTGCCAGAGAGAGGAGAGTGTCAATTTATTTCCAAAACACCTGAAGTCAGACAAAGAATCATGGCTAGAAACAGAAGAAGGAGAGATTCAACCTAGAAATAGGAGAAATTTTCTGAACAAGTGAGAACAATCAACCAATAGAACAGCTTGCCTTTGGATATTGTGGGAGCTTTATTACTGGAAGTTTTCAAGAAGAGACTGGACTGCCATCTGACAGAAATGGTGTGTGGTCTGCTTGGGCCAGGGGTTGGACTAGATGACTTACAAGGTCCCTTCCAACTCTGTTAACCTTTTAACTTGCTCGCAAAAACTAGCAACAATTTTTAAGGAGTCTTTTTTGTCAAATGCATGGTGAATATGGACATCAGACACCAAAATACATATCTTTTTAAAATGGTCTTGTACTTTTCAGTCTTGACAGGAAAATGCATAGCATGACCACAGTTTACAGTTATAGGAAAGATATTGGAAGGAACTTGGACTCTTCTAGTCCAACCCCCCTGCTTTGGTAGGAAACGCTACACCACTTCAGAGAAATGGTTATCCAACATCTCCATAAAAACTTCCAGTGTTGGAGCATTCACAACTTCTGGAGGCCAGTTGTTCCACTGATTAATTCTGTCAGAAAATTTCTCCTTAGTTCTAAGTTCTTTCTCTCCTTGATTAGTTTCCACCCATTGCTACTTGTCCCACCCTCAGGTGCTTTGAAGAATAGCTTGTCTCCCTCTTCTTTGTGGCAGCCCCTGAGATATCAGAACACTGCTATCATGGCACCCCTAGTCCTTCTTTTCATAAAACTAGTCATATCCAGTTCCACCAATCGTTCTTCATATGTTTTAGCTTTCAGTCCCCTTATCATCTTTGTTGCTTTTCTCTGAACTTTTTCTAGAGTCTCCACAAATTTTTTACATAGTGGTGACCAAAACTGGATGCAGTATTCCAAGTGTGTCCGTACCAAGGCATTATAAAGTGGTATTAACACTTCCCATGACTTTGAATCTATCCCTCTGTTTATGCAGCCTAGAACTGTATTGGCTTTTTTGGCAGCTTCTGCACACAGCTGGTTCATATTTAAATGACTGTCCACTAGGATTCCAAGATCCCTCTCAGAGTTACTACTATGGTGCAAGGTACCACAAGATACCAAATAAACAAATTATGCTTGGCATATTCTAACCATAAAATGTTCAAAGATATATGTGCCCTACTATTCAAGTGTAAATAGGAACAATATTTTTCAAATGGGTGCGTACATATGTGTGGGCAATGGGGGGGGAGGTTGATTTTTTTAAAAATCTCTTTTTTGAAGTAAAGTCTCAATTTATTCAAAATCTGAGGACAAGGGAGCAGTACTGAAAATATTTGTATATTTTGTAGTCCCATCACTTTATCCTAACCATACTTCGTCTAGTTTTTTCTCAGATTTGGAAATTTTCAGGGCTTTAGATTTAAGCAATGGCTATTCTCTTTTAAGTACAGTGGTGCCTTATCACTAAGGAATGTGGTGGCTCAGTGGCTAAGACATTCAGCTTGTCAATCAGAAAGATCGGCAGTTCAGCGGTTCGAATCCCTAGTGCCACGTAATGGAGTGTGCTCCTGTTAATTGTCCCAGATTCTGCCAACCCAGCAGTTCGAAAACATGTAAAAATGCAAGTAGAAAAATAGGAACCACCTTTGGTGAGAAGGTAACAGTGTTCCATGTGCATTCAGCATTTAGCCATGCCAGCCACAAGACCACAGAGATGTCTTCAAACAGCGCTGGCTCTTCGGCTTTGAAATGGAGATGAGCGCTGCCTCCTAGAGTCGGGAACAACTAGCACATATTTGTGAGTGGAACCATTACTTTATCACTTGACTGCTTCAAAACTCATTGAATTTGGTACTTGAAGCATTTTGACATGAAAACATGGTCCTGGCACTCATCATTTGCTCGGTACTTGATGTACTGCAAAAGGAAATAGGTGATAGCGGCAGAGAATGGGTAGGAAGTTGGCCATGATGGGAAGGTTGCTGAGATAAGGAAAAAGGACAAATAGGAATCCTTCCCAGGTGAAACAAAAGGTCATGTTGTAAGTCGCATCATTTTCTTAGTACTCATCCTTTTTAATACTCATCACACCTACTGGAGCCAATTAAGGATGAGTACTGAAGTACAATTGTACTATGAAATCTGGGCCTTTCAAGACTCTGGAGAGCTGGAAGAAGCAGAATGTACCTCTGATCACCATCCATTGATTATCTAGATCCTCAGTTGATGTGAATTCCTTCATCCACTCCCTGGTATTTTTCATCCATTGAACTCAATAAGCAAACAAAATTACATTTTTATGGAAATCTGAAATTGGAATGTAATGTTGGACATTCCATTTTAACTTCCTTGATTTTAAAAAAAGTATATTAATTCAGTTGATCCTGTCAAATAATGAATTATACTTCAGTTGGGGCTTATTCCATCAGCACATCTCTTCTTCTATTCTTTCTTTGAAGAGAGCCTACATAAAATATAGTTTTTAATCTCACCTAGTTTAATTTTACACACTTTTATCATCTTTCTCCCTGCCTTGTCTCTTTCATATTCTTCATCTTATCCCTGCCCATCGTTTCAAAAGCACGCGTGCATTCATTCACACACAAACACATATACCCACGAGCACACACATACAATATAAATCTCCATTACTGAGTTTTTCTCTTTGTTTGAGACTTTCCCCTGGTATGCATAAGCTTTCTCTGCTTCAAAGGAAATAGGTACATCACTTTCTTCTTTCATGAATATTAAGAAACTCAAGCCAGGAGAATTGGTCTCTCCCCCTGTCTCTCTCTTTTCCATCTCTTCCCCCCTCCCTCCTTTCTATTTTTTTTTTACAATGTTTCATGCCTTTGAGGGGGAAAATACATGTCACACAAAAGCAAGCTGTTGAGAAAAGAGCATGACAAATATTTGACTCAATAAATAATTTTTGGTTCAGTTCAAAGGAAAATTGCCAACATTTTGTTCATAGAAGGGACTCAGATGCCCTCCAGGAAGGACTGAATGGTGGTGTGATGTTACAATAGATTAGAAAAGGCTTCAAGGCTAACCTTTTGAATCAAGATGGAGTCCACAATTATTTTACATTTCCATCCTCCATCTATGTTTTGCCCTATTGGCTTCTTTAGACTAAATTAATGCTCTATGATATAATTTTTCACAAGGATGTAATGAAGAAGACATCATGTTTATGAATTGTTAAGATATTTAACCCCATTCAAAAAGCAATATACCTCCAAAAACAATTTGCTATGAATGACAAACAGAAAAGATGCCTCCTATTTGCATTGCTTGTTGGATTCTGGTATATATCCACACTGCTAGGCTAACATAGTGAAGGCCATCATCAGTTCTGGAATGCAGGAATGGATGTAACTGTTTTCTACTTATCTACATTAGTTGGCAACTGCCCAAATTTTGATGGCAAGACCATGGGGATGCTGAGATGGTTGTAAGTGTGA
Organism: Thamnophis elegans; assembly: GCF_009769535.1. Taxonomy (NCBI): domain Eukaryota; kingdom Metazoa; phylum Chordata; class Lepidosauria; order Squamata; family Natricidae; genus Thamnophis; species Thamnophis elegans. Next base: position 16,736,550 of record NC_045558.1, on the reverse strand, counting down.
ACACTGATTTGACTGATAAGACTTTTTTTTTCTTGGTGTCATTGTGATTTTGAATGATTGCTAAACAAATGGTTGTAAGTTGAGGACTAGGTAAATTGCTTTATTGAAGAGAAGATAAAAACCACAAATAGACAGATTAACAGATTAAGATAATTGGAAAGGAATTTAAAGGTCATCTAGTCCAAACCCCTACTCAAGCAGGAGACCCTACACCATTTCTAACAAATGGCAGTCCAATCTCTTTTTGAAAGTCTCAAGTGATGAAGCTAAGCTCCCACAACTTCCAATGGCAAGCTGTTCCATTGGTTGATTGCTCTCACTGTCAGAAAATTCCTCCTTATTTCTAGGTTGAATCTCTCCTTGATCAGTTTCCATCCATTATTCCTTGTCTGGCCTTCAGGTGCTTTGGAAAATGCCTTGACTCCCTCCTCTCTGTGATAGCCCCTCAAATATTGGAACACTGCTCTAATGCCTCCCCTGTCCCTTCTCTTCCCTAGACTAGCCATGCCCAGTTCCTGTAACCATTCATTGTATATTTTAGCCTCCAGTTCTCTAATCATCTTTGTTGCTGTTTTCTGCACTCTTTCTAGAATCTCAACCTCTTTTTTACATCATGGTGACAAAAACTGGATGTAGTACTCAAGGTGTGGTCTTATTAGGGCTTTATAGAGTGTTATTAGTACCTCACTTGATTTTGATTATATCCCTCTATTAATGCAATTTAGAATTGCACTGGCTCTTTTGACTACTGCTGCACACTGCTGAAGATATGCCTACAATTACATACTTGTAAAGGCAGGTGCAAGGGTGAATGTGCTCCAAGCACTGACGTTCTTTATGAACTATGATGATGATGGGTTGTAGAACATTCCAGTGCAAATCCTGCCCTTTTGTTGTTGTGTCTTAATGTCAGATACAAGTACACAAATATGTTTGCATTGTGATGTTACAAAACATACACTTGCAGAGGCTTGCAATTCCCATGTTTAAATCCTAGCTATTTTCTTTCCATTTTTTTTTAAATAAAGGGAAACATTGGCAATTCTTTTACTGCCTAGAGATTTGGAGTCATAAGTTCAATTATTTTGTCTTGCCTAAGACCTGCTAATTCTATTTTGACAGCTTCAGTTCTTACAGCTAATATAAAGACTTAGATCAGCCTTTCTCAAGATGATACATTGGGATAAATTCCTGAAATTAGGTTAATATGTTCACGCTAAATAAATAATGCCCACCATCTTCTTACAGGATTGCTATAGGCTTATTTTAGACAGATATAAATTGTATTTTCCCAGAGCATTTTGCTATCCCTAAATTTAACATGCTATTATACTTAGTCACTCCTGAGCTACGTGCTTCCATTGTGGGTTTTGCTCGTTGCTTATTTTTGCTTCCAAATAATTGTATACATTTGAAATGAAGACTCCAATCTGATGAAAAACAAAAATGATATTTCTGGGCTTGGTGCTGTTTTCTGAACAAACTATAAATAAATGGGGGGACCCCCAACACAAATATGTTAATTATGGGCTTTGTGGGAGAATACTGAAACAAAAGGACAAACAATCCTTAAAGGCATCTGAATAGACTGAAATAAAGTATTGACCCAGGTAGCTAAACATTATCCTATCTCAATACATTCAAGTATGTCCCAAGTAAATGGTGCAAGTGATCAATTTCCACTTGGAATCTAATGTTCTTTTTACATCAATTTAGGGTCACAATTGGGAGCAAAATTCACTTTGTTAAGTGGGCACTGAGTAATAAATAGTTGTTAACTGAGCAGCACTCAAATTTGCAATTGAATCCAACTTTCTCCATTGGCATTTGTTTGTTGGGAAATAGCTGCGAAGGTCACAAATGTAGAACAGATACTGCATTTGTAAATATATGCCAGTTGCCAAGTGCTGAAATTTTTTATCAAGTGACCATGGAGACGTTGTAATGGTTGTAATTCACTTTTTCAATACCTTTGTAATGTGTTTCTCATGTTACCTATACAAACTGTGATGGGCAATTGGAGGAACACAATGTTTCCAAACCTTTATGATGTATTGATTAAAATATAATTATTGAAAGTCAATAGTATATTTGTTTCTTACCCATTTGCTGATTCATGGGAAGGTCGCATAGGTTCAATTATTATTTTAATAAATCATGAAGAGTTTGAGAGCTTCTGGTATAGGCTGTTTATTTGAAAGTTAGAAGGCATTTGTTTTATTTAAAAGACAACTATGTGGCTGGTTAATCTGGTCATATGTTTCTAGGCACCATGGAGGAAGAAAAATCTATGTCTTGAAAGCCCAATTTTATTAATTAACAAACTTTATGTCTGTCTGTCTACCAGAGTCTCTCTCCCTCCCTCCCTCCCTCCCTCCTCCCCTCTCTCTTAGTATCTCTAAAGAAAACTGCCTCCTGCTGGCCTATCCATCCATCCATCCTCATCCTCATCCCTATCTATCTATCCATTCATCCATCCATCATCCATCCATGCAGCCAGATAGCCAGCCATCCAACTATCCAGCCATCATCATCATCATCATCATCATCATCATCATCATCCTTCTCCTCTTCATTATCTATCTATCTATCTATCTATCTATCTATCTATCTACCTACCTACCTACCTACCTACCTACCTACCTACCTACCTATCTATTATCATCTATCATCAAGTTTCAGCTATCTATCTTCCTAGCTAGCTAGCTATTTTCATGTCCATTCCACACAATTTTATATATTGAAATTTGGCAAGCTATTATATGCACAATATAATGTGTGAAAGGGGGTGGGAAGAAATTATTTGGTGGTTGTCTTCCTCCATAGAGTGAGTAAAAACTTGCCCCAAGCTTTATTTGTTCGTATGTTTCAACATTGATCTTTTCATCACTGGGTTTAATTAAGCCTGACTCATCAGAGTGATGCCAGATCATCTTAGATCACAGGTTCACTTTCCCAACACACCAATGAAGAAAACACCAATATTGGATATTAGCCAGTTCCTCTTCAGTTCCCCTTAAGAACATAACAATCAGCAAAGATTCAGCAAATCAGGGGATACCTTTATGTTTTAATTTTTCTTTCCTTGTCTCCAGCTTACGAATGGAATGATTATGGAAAACTTTCTCTCAACCCTCCCCTGCCCATATTACAGCCAATAAAATATCTTCAGCCGCCTGAAAGGTCTTTGAGAGCTCCCTGTGCAGAAAGCATCTGCTGTCTTATGCATTAAATCCTTTTTTTTTTCTATGTTGCAAAATAGTTTTGTCTCCCTCGTCCTTTTGGCTTTCTATTTTTTTTTTCTCTCTCTCTTTTTTTTCTCAATTGATAGTACATTTGGCCTCATTAAATATTTTCACAAAAGACCAGAAGGAGCTAGTTCCAGTCCATTATATGAGTGATAAACTGTTTTTAAAACATGGCCTAATTAAATAATTACTCAATAGACCACAGCTATTCTGATCTGTCATGTAGCTAATGTGCAGTTTCCCAAAAATGAGCTAATTAAAGTAATTACCCAATAGAGCTCAATGACTCTAAACAAGCCATTTCTTCTGGCTGGGTACTTAGTACCTGGTTGGGAGTTTCAAAGAATCTTCCAAGCGGATGAGATTATTTGTAAGTAAACTATTTGATCTCTGGGTAAATAATGGTTTCGAGCCTTCTTTACATTTTTACACCAGCAATGCTCTATTGGTTTTAACTGAGATTTTTCTTGTTTACAAATCTGCACCTGTGGGGAAATATATACATATGCACAGAGTTGAAAAGCTATTTAAAATTAGAGTTTAACATGCATTACTCCCCCCACCTCCCCACTGTGTTCAGGGAAATGTGCAAGCGAATTCTCAATAGTATAAATGATATTCAATGTAGTATCTAATATGGCAAACATATAGCCCTCCTGTCTGGATCCCCTCTTTTTAAATGGGAATAGGTGTAAAAGGGATGCAGTGGCTCAGTGGCTACGACACTGAGCTTGTTGATCAGAAAGGTTGGCAGTTTGGTGGTTCAAATCCCTAGCACTACGCAATGGAGTGAGCTCCTGTTACTTGTCCCAGCTTCTGCCAACCTAGCAGTTCGCAAGCATGTAAAAATGCAAGTAGGAAAATAGGAATCACCTTTGGTGGTTAACAAGGTTAACCATGTGCCTTCGGCATTTAATCATGCTGGCCACGAGACCATGGAGACATCTTCGGACCCTGCTGGCTCTTCAGCTTTGAAACAAAGATGACACTGCTCTCTAGAGCCAGGAACGACTATCACAAATGTGTGAGAGGAGCCTTTACCACAGCTGTAAATATCTGGATATATTTTAATAAAAACTGTTTAATAGTTGAATGAAATATGAGCCTCTCCTGCATGCCAGAATCTGAGTCAGCAAAAAATAACTGCCAACATTTGATATTCCAGACTCTGATCCCTATTCTTCATCTATTTGAAACCAGTCCCAGAAATGTCTGCCTTCTCTGCTTTGTCTTTCCACCAAGTGATGGCAAACCTGATTGCATATTTACAAGGCATGTTAAGCAATGTGATTAGGTAAATCCTTTGACCTTGCTGCCTTCTCTTTCCCGAGATGGCACTAGGCGGGGGGGGGAAAACATTCACCAAAAGGAGCAGGAGCTCCTTTTGTCCAAAAGACACCAGCAGCATCTTTCCAACTGTAATGGAACATGCGGGTGGGTGGGTGAGAAAAAGAGATTCTTCCTTGGATAGGATTAGGCAAGAAACAGAGATGCTCAGTTATTTAATGGCCATAAAAAAGAAAAGTAGGAAGGATTTGCCCTAATTGATCAGCCCTACTCAAGTGGTAGTGACTAGTTTATATGTCCAGACCTGCAGAATTCTGTTATTATAGCCTTAGGATAATGTAGATTTAGCAGATTAGACAGATTAAGAGAGTTGGAAGGGACCTTGTAGGCCATCTAGTCCAACTACCCATCCAGTATACATACACCCTTTCTGAAACATGGCAGTCCAATCTGTTCTTGAAAAGCTTCTAGAAAAGAAGTTCCCACAACTTCTGAAGGCAAGTTGTTCCATCGGTTGATTGTTTTCACTGTCAGAACATTTCTCGTTATTTCTAGGTTGGAATTCAGGTGCCTTGGAAAATAGCTTGACCCAATCCTCCCTTGGCAGCCCCTCAAATATTGGAAGACTGTTGTCATGCACATCTAGTTGTGCCTCCTGTCTGGTCTATCTAGAAGGGCTGACATCAATCTTGGAAGTATGAAGATACAGACTTCCCTACCAAACTTTCAATTGTCTTTCCCAGGGTGAGCCTGTCAGATCTGCCACTGCATCGCTTCAGCTCTCATTTGCTTTGATGGCATCCTGCCCTAAAAGATGGGGAGGGAGGAGTAAGAGAACATAGGAAGGGGACAGGAGTGAGTTCCAGCAATCACCACTGCTTATGTGCAGTACAATAAAAATTGTTTTGCTCATGTGCAGTAGCTAAAGACAAGATGGCAGTGTGTACAGCGGTGCCCGGAGAACCAGTTTGGGGGTGTGACATTCCTGGGTCATTGCTGGTTCCAGCAACCCAGGCCGCCAAAGCAGTACCGGTTCGGCTGAAGCAATCTGAACCTGTAGGAACACACCACTGGAGGGGGGATGACAAGAACCAGAATGCCAGCCCAGAACAGAAAAGGTGCCAAACTTCAGGACTGTTATCAAAAGACCTAGTTTAAATACCATTGGACATTTACAAAGGATGAGAGCAGGAGACGGGAAGGGAAAAGCACTGGGTTTACATGGGAATATTCAGGTCTGGCTTTGCTTATGCTATGCTGCCAACATTCAATACTCTGATCCCAATTCTTCATCTATTTGAAACCAATCCCAGAAATGTCTGCCTTCTCTGCTTTGTCTTTCCACCAAGTGATGGCAAACCTGATTGGCTTTAATAAAAGTAAAACTTTTGCTGCATAGGGAATTGAGAGTCATTCTTTCCAAAAGGTCAAAGCTGGGATAGGCCTGACAGTCATTCCTAAGTTTCTTCCATGACTGTTTACAAGTGTGACGTGTGATTGTTTCCTAGGCAGTAACTCTTTCCCTCGTCTCCCAAGGTAATACATACATTCCATTACTCCATCACACCACAAGCTCGTACCCACTGTGCATGTGATATCATGTTGCTTATCTAAAAGGGAGAGGCTCGCATTATCCTGGAACCACACTGACTTCATCCTTGAATCTTTGCTGTGCCCATCAGTCATGATCATGACACAAGGAAAGGGTAGAGAAGATGATTCAGAAGATGGCTGGCTGTTATACATGGCTTGCCCTGCCTCTTCTACTTTAAGTCATTGGAGATGACATTTTTAGTACTCTTCCATAGCCCCACTCCTCCTCAAATCACTGAACACATTTGTGGAAGAGTAAAGTTGGAAGGCATTCATTTCTTTAAATGCATTTGATTATTTAGGCCAGGTTACCTTAAACGGCTATCAAAAATAGTCAAGCCCAAACCGGGAATAGACGTATTTTTATTTATGCTATGAAGCATGTTATATTATTCTCTGCTTTTTTATTATTTATTTGCTTCATTTTGATTTGTTGCTGCCTGATTCCAAATGACTGTGGGCAACTCATAAGACACCTCCAGACAGTAGGAAAACAATATAATAAGAAGCAATGAACAAGGGAGCCGGGGGGCGGAGCCTGTTGCCGAGGAGAGCTCAACCGAGCTCCTCTCAGAGATCTGGTCTGTATATCTAATTAAGATCATAGATATCACCCCTTTTTGGCTAAGAAAGGGGCAGGAAGTAGCTCTGTGTGCTAGGGTCTATTCGTAATTCACAGCCTTTCTCCTTTTTTTTGGCTGTGGACAGAGATTAGATCCAGCAGGAGCGGAGCTTTTATCTCCAGCCAGTTCTTCTCAGCTGCCTTTTTTTGCAGCCCCAGACAGGCGAGCCCCCCCCCCAGGACAAAGCAAAGTTGTTTGAAGCTAGGATTAATACGGGCGGGTCCCACTCCTGTGAGATTTATGCTTTATTACTATCTTAAATACCAGCACCATTCGTCTTAGAGGCTTCTTTGTTTAAACGGACTTCAAAATGGCGATTTCTCTCCGTTGGTGACTGATAGGGATGTACGTAGCCGGTTTTACCTTCCTGCAGACCGCTCCTTAACAAAATAATTTTTTTTTGGTTTTTTTGGAAACAGAGGGGAGCGAAAGCACTGTTTATTTGTTGATTTATAATGGCACCCAGGTCAAAATCGAAGGGTCTCTCTACAAATGTGCCTAAAGAATCTGTGAAGGAATTTAAAGAATTTATACTGGAATCGCAGCCCTTGTCTCCTACGCCCTCTACTGGAGAATTCTTAACACAGGAATTTTTTTTTCAAATCTTTAATGATTTTAAACAAGAAATTAAGGAATTTGTATTGGAGCTATATGGTGATTTAAAGTCTAAATTGACCAAATGAAGGCGAATACGTTGCAACCGTGTCTGCCCTGTCAGATTATACCGCTGAAATAGAGAATAAATTGGAAAGTTTGGAGGAGGCTAATTCTAATTTGACTACTAATATTCAAATTTTACAACAAAAAATTAGAGACACTCAGGAACAGCTCGTTATGATAAACTTTAATAAGAAGGCATTCGCAATAAGAGTCAGAGGATTCCGCGAAAAGGAGCGAGAGAATTTGAAACAGACCTTTGTTGAAGCCCTCAGCCATGCGGTGGGAAGCCCGGGACTTAACCTTGATTGGCAGATTCAGAAAATCTATCGCCAGAATTCGTTGGTAGCGGAACAGCGACAGCTCCCGAGGGACATAATTATATATTTCTCCACAAAAGAATCCAGAAACGCGATCGTGCAAAAATTTTACAATAATAGTTTGAGAATTGACGGCCAGAACTTGATTGTCTTCAAAGAAATACCTTTCCAGATGTTAAAGGCAAGAAGGGACTATACCTTCTTAACTAAAGAGCTTAGAAATCAACAGATTCAATATAGATGGGAGGCCCCAGCCGGTATTACGGTCACATTTGAGAATCAAAAACTTCGTCTTAATTCTGTTTCGGAGGCTCGAGATTTCTATTACAAGACTTTGAAGGCGGGACTTCCTGATTCACTTGGAAAAGAGGAGAAGCAGAAAAGCGGAGTTTGAGGATTTAGACATTCTAAAATATTCACCAAAGTTGTGGATTGAATGGGGGTTTGCGACCTCTCTCTGGCAGGAAAAGGGGAACTTATTGGTGGGGTGATACTGAATGTATATATGTAAAATGCATGCAGAATGATTTATGCTGTTTAAATCTTGTTAGAAGGGAAAGTTTGAAGAGATTATTTTAAAATAGAAGGTAAACTGATTTTTGTTGAAACTAATTATTTTGAGCTAGATTTTAAACTAATGCTTGCATAAATTTGATAGTGGCAAATATTAGAGAAGCAAGGGATGAGGGTAAAATGCATGCGGAATGATTTACGTATATTGGTGGGGTGATACTGAATGTATATATGTAAAATGAATACAGAATGATTTATGTTGTTTAAATTCTGTTAGAAGGGAAAGCTGGATAAGATAATTTTAAAATGGAAGGTAAACTGATTTTTGTTGAAAGTATTATTTGAATATGTGGAATGATCTATGCTATCTAATTTTTATTAGAAGGGAAAGCTTGGTGAAATTATTTTACAAATTTGGATAAATGTTTATCTGAATACAAGGTTAAGGAAGAGGAACGGGAGAGTCTACAGGAGGTCGGGGTAAATAACAAAGAAGCAAGAGACGAGAATAAAATATAGATAGAATGATTTACACTATTTAAGCATAGATAAGATGGGGGGCTGAGCTTAACACAAAGAGTTTCTTTTTTTTTTCTTTGTTCTTTTCTTTCTTTCTTTTTTGGTTTTTTTTTCCTTTAATATATTATTTTATTTTTAATCCATATGAATATAAGATACTTTAGATAGAAGGCAGTGCCAGGTGTGGGCCCTGGGAAGTCGGGAGGAGTAGGATGGGGATTTTTTTGGGGGTGGGTGGGTGGGTGTCAACATAGTCTCAATAAGAACAAGAATGCACTTATATACGGTTGTTCTTTTTTCTCCTTTTTTTTTACTCTTTTCTTTCTTTAAAAAATTTTTTTCCCCTTGGTTTATTTTACTTTTTATCAGATTATAATAAACAACACTTGAATAAAGGAATACACCAAGGAGGGAGGTAGAGGGAAAGAGGAGGGAGGAGTAAGGAAGGAGTAAGGGGAATGCAAGGAGGGTGTGTTGGGAGTAAGGGGAGAAGGAAGGTTTGAGGGGAAAGGGAAGTAGGAGGGAGTGTTAGAGGGAGGAAAGGAAAGTTGGAGGGGGTAGATGGGGTGTATGGAGGATGGAAGTGTCAGGTGGGGTTGTGAATGATGAGTTGTGTTTTCTTTTTATTTTATTTTTTTATTTTTTATTTTATTTTTTTATTTTTTTTTTCTTATAGCAAATACTCTGTATATAAGTGATTGTAAAATGGAATGTGAAAATGAATAAAATATATTTAAAAAAAAAAGAAGAAGAAGAAGCAATGAACAAGAACACCAAAGTAGGAGAGAAGAGAATGAACCAGCTGTTCCTTGTATTTAATATTACAAAGATTAATATTTTACATTTTTATGCTTCCAAGCTGCTCAAAAAGGAAAAAAAAATGTCACTGGGTGATCAATGTTTGCAATGAAAGACAGAAAATGCTCGATGAACCCTGGGATTTTTCAAAAAAAAAAAATCTGATTTGGATTATCAGATTATCCATATAAATGGACATCAGCCTGAATTTGAACTAAAATCCAGGTATATCAAATTACTTCTTTTTTTTTAAGATGCTGAAAAAGCTTCTAAAGATGAAACGCATTTGGCTAATAGCTTCCTATCTCCTATTTCCACTTAAAATACTTTGTGGTTTCATTACAATTTCTAAGACAAGATTGCTTATTAACAACATGTTCAAGAAATGACTTGTAGGTAATTTGAAGCTCTTGAGTGTCGACTTAAAATTCTTGTTATTTTCCTTCAAAAAAAAGTTCTTGAATTTTTCTCATGGACACTTTTAAATTCCTTACTCTGTCCTTTTTCTTCCCTATAACTTCCATTTCACACTTCATTAAGAAGATTTCTACTGGTAAGGCAGTGGTGGAATTCATACATTTTTACTACCAATTCTGTGGCATGGCTTGATGAGCGTGGCATAGCTGGTGGGTGTGGCAGGGGAAGGATACTGCAAAATCCCCTTTCCTCCAATCAGCTGGGACTTGAGAGGCAGATAATAGATGGGGGCGGGGCCAGTCAGAGGTGGTATTTACCGGTTCTCTGAACTATTCAAAATTTCCACTACTAGTTCTCCAGAATGATCAGAACCTGCTGAATACCACCTCTGCGGTAAGGGGGAAATAGTAAGTTAGTTAGGGTCACCAACAGAAAGAATAACATGATTACCAAATATAGATGAGTAAGATTGAAACTTTGGCAAAAAGAGAAAGATTTGGACCTTGGTTCTTATTTATTAACTGTCAGAAAGTTTATGAACCTTCATAATTTCTTTTTACCTTACGCACACACGTGTGTGTGTTTGTGTGTGTGTGTGTGTGTGTGTGTATATACCTCCTGCTAGAAAATGGTAAATGTCTGTTTTTTTATGGTTTGAAACCAAAATCTCTTCTATGTGAGCCTCTATGGAAACTCACAATTACCATATTTTTTGAGTATAAGACGCACCTTTCCCCCCCAAAAAGAGCGTGAAAATCTGAGTGAATCTTATACACTGAATAGCATTTCTGGCCTCCCAAAACCCCACCCCCTTCACAAAAATGGATGTGCAGAGGGTTTGGGAGGCCTGCAAAGTGATCCTGGTGGCTGGGGAGAGCAAAAAGAAGTGAAAAATGAGCTGGTTTTTCACACATTTTTGCCCTCCCCCCCAATCCCTCAGAAGCACTCTCAAGCTTCCCAAAGCCCATGCATGCCTCTTTTTTGGCAAAAAGGGCTGTTTTCATGAAAACAGACTATTTTTTGCTTGTTTTTGCCCCCACAGGAGCACTTTGCAGGCCTCTCAAACTTTCCGCATGCCCCATTTTTCACAAAAAAAAGAGGCATGCAGAGGGTTTGGAAGATCTGCAGAGTGCAATTTTTTTAAAAAAAATTACCTGTTCAAAATCTTGGTGCGTCTTATACTTGGGTGCATCTTATACTCCCAAAAATACTGTACATTTCTTATCTGAATTTTGAGGAAAAATCCACTCCCCTCCTTCACCAATGATAACACCTAATTGGGTATTGAGATTTCTTGACAAAAATAACCAAGCTCAAAGAGCTCCAAAGCTTCATAGTTCAATCCCGAGTGACAAATATTGTCTCTTCTGTTTATCTCTGAAGTTAATTTGCCTTAAGAGAAAGGACAAGGGAAGGAAAGAAGATGACACTGATCCAAATTAACTTGGGTCTGTAGATTCCACCATGTATCTGTTGATATCATTGGGAACACAGTAAGATAGATGTCCTGCCTCTACTGCAATACTCTCAATTACAATGATGGGTTGTGTAAAGTCTTCTTTATATCCTGAAAGACGGGGCAGCAGATACCATGGAACCATAAAGCAGTTGGCCAATCTGTCTAGGAATTCTGGGAACAGCCCTTCTGACATTCCTGGAAGACATTAGATTGGAAGATGATCTACATGCTTAGTAATGTCAGGAAATATTAACCTAACCTATGTATGAAGTGATGTAAGCATTAACACTGTCAGCAAAAGGAAGGACAGCAGCTTGTGGCTAATTCCAAACAGGCTCAATCTAATTGTATACTAATAAGGCCTTTAGTAGGATGTCTCTCATCCCTTTTTTTTTTTTGGCACACTAAGGTAAAAGGGCAGCAAAAAAGTAAAGAGGAAAGAAAGTGGGAAATGCCATGGTTCATTCCATTCAATTGAGGTTCTGGCCGTCTCATCTGTTTTTTTTTTCCCAGTCTGGTCCACCAATGTCATTAGATCCCCAGCCAATTACCTTTCTTCTTCAAGACTAACAATTGCTTCAGCATCAGAGCCTCTAAAACAGGGTTCTCCAACCTTGGTAACTTTAAGCCTGGAGGACATATTCAAGTTCCAGAATTCCCCAGCCAGTCTGGAAGTTGATGTCCTCCAGGCTTAAAATTGCCAAGATTACACACACACACACACACACACACACACACACACACACACACACACACACACAGGCTCTAAAAGACTGGCATTCCCTGGAATTCTGCTTTTAAATGTTGCATTTCAATTTCATTGTGGTATTTTAAAATAGATGAGCAGATTTCTGGTTTCTTTCGAACTATTTTTGCTTTCACTTCAGTTCTCACCGTAAAGACACCCCCCCCCCCCCAGTGGTGCAATTAAGCCAGTTCTATCCAGTCTGGGCAAACCAGTAGCAGTGGCAGCAGGAGATTCCACCCACCCACCTAGATGTCATCAAATCCTGTTTTTTATGCTCTGTGCATGCGTGGAGGTGGCATATGAGAGAGAAGCATGTGAGCAAAATGTGCAAGAGAAGCAGGTGAGCACACTGACATTTGTGAACTGGTAGCGAAGGTAAGTTGATTTCACTCCTTTCTCCACCCATATGTTAAAATCCAGGTCCCTAGCCTGACGATTTTTGGGCCATATGGTGGTCCAAAACAGTTTCTTTCTCAGGCATCTCTTGCTCCTGTTAACACTTTGGAATGGCCTGACCAAAATCTGTCTATTTCCCTCCATATTTCTCTGGGTATTGGAGAGTTGAATCACCCCACAAGCCACAGGTTTCCTGCTCCTGATGGGGCGATTTCATAGCTGATAATTTAAGGCAATAACCACAGCACATACACAAAAATAAAGCAATAACATAGGTAGAACAAATAGGATCAGAATTATCATCTCCAAACTTTTTTGTTCTGTCCACAAATAAATCTTACACATAACCAGATCTGTATGGGATGATAATCCTGGTTGCCTGAGTCAGCATGCCACTATACAAAATGCAGTGGGCAATCTGCCATGTGCTGTTATGCAAGAGATTAAAGATAAGCTTGTGAAAGTTTGGGCATTTGTTTTCACTTAAGACAGAAAAAAGAAATATATACCTGCTACTCTGGTTTGTTCTGGGAGAGGAGTATTTGGCATGAGATTCCTAATGAACGTGAGATCTATGCAGCAGATAATTTTTTCTTCTCTTTTCCTCATTTTAATCTTCTTCCATCTCTCTCATCCCTTGAAGCACATATCTTGGAACTTTAAAATGTCCAAGAGTGTGATATCATCCTTTTAAAAAGAGCATGATTCAGTGCTCATCCATGGTATGAGCCATATGGTAGATGGTTGTCTCAGTGTCACTGGATGGCACCCAATATCCAAATTCATTATCTCATATTTAAAATCCACAATCAGAATTAAAATCTACCCAAAATACCACTACTATCCTTTTTATGTATGTAGAAATCTGGGTTATTTTAATGGCTTTCTGGAACATTATCAAGATAGGGTCAAATATAACTCATGGTGTAAGCTGTTTCCCAATGTTTGGGCTGCCTTTAAGAATGTCTACTTCTGGACTCTTATTGTCTTGGTCTATTGTGGGTTGGGCTTCCTAAGCTTCTTCTCTCAAATTTATCAGACAAGATAGATGGATTCAGGCTTCTCCAAATGAAAGCAAAAGTAGAGCCATATTATGATGACTTTGAATTAGACCCCCAACACAGCAACTGCAGCACTAGAGTTCCAATCCCGAATCCTTGCCTGTAGCATATATTTTGAATCAATTGCAGTTTACTGTCTGGCTTACAAAGAGCACCATATATTACAATGGTTTCCATGGGGAAATAAAAAGAGAATAAGAAGATCCCAGTGCAAAAAAATATATATGCAATTAGCATATTAACCAAAGTTGGGCAAATGATCTATGGACACAATCTCAATCTGTTGCTCAGACTGGAACTGTGAGTCCAGGAGAACACACAAAGCATAAACCCAGAGAAAGTATTATTGTATCCAGACCTAACCATGGAATTAAGACAACAGAAGGTTTATCTATGTCAGCCGTGATAGTGCAGTGGTTAGAGTACAGGCTACTTCTGCTGACTGCCAGCTGCCTTCAATTTAGCAGTTCAAATCTCACCAGGCTCAACACAGCCTTCCATCCTTCTGAAATGGGTAAAATGAAGACCCATATCGTTGACTCTGTAAACTGCTTAGAGAATGCTGTAAAGCACTGTGAAGCATTATATATATCCTGGCTCCAGGCTGTATTGCAGCCATGGTTTGGAGTTTTGGAGGACTGGATGGGACAAAGCAAGCTTAAATTGAATCTCCATAAGAAGGAGATGCTACCTATAGTAACAGCACTTAGAGTTATATACATATATACATATATATATACATATATACATATATACATATATACACATACACATACACATATATATAATTAACCATAATCAATATTCTGATGTTTTTTTAACCAAACTTTCACAGAAAGTTTTCACAGAAATGATAAATAACATAAAGGGAAAGAGCTGGTCTCTTCTTGTCAACCAAACTGGAATAACTTCAGCTTCTTCAGCTTTCATTCTTCCATGACCATGAAGTATAATTCTTCACTGAAGAAAAACTAGTACTGTTGTAATATGGTGCCCTTGATCACCAACTCTTGGACTAGATTCAGAAGATCAACAGTAAGGCAAATCTTCCAGAAATATATTTCAGATTGCAAGGGAGAGTTCTAGGTACATGTGCTGGCAGAGACAGTTGGGAGCACCTTCCACATAAGACTTGACACAGATGTACCTACTCAATATGAGCTCCCTTACATCATCTTTTGAACAATGGCAACTTGCATTATCAAGTCCAATGACGTTAGTTGATGTCTCTTCTTTTTTTAGAAACAGGGATTACATACAACATATGCTCTCTGTTATTGTTTCTCCACCACAGACTGAAGACTGGATTGTCACTTCTCTCATGTGTCACAATGTCAAAGGAAACCTTTTTTTAATCTCAGCATCAGAATATCAGAAGATCTGAGATACCTCCAGACTGTTTATTAAAAATAATCATATCCCCATGAATGCTATATATAAAATCCAAAACTTTCCTCCGTCTGTTTTATGATCATAAAAGTCCACAATTTCTTGTGACTTTTGTCAGAATGACAACCATGGCATCATGACACCAGCTCTGCCACTTTTTGTACTGTTTGTGTGGGATGTCACATTATGTGCAAAAAACAAAAAGCAGGACTTGTCCTGTGTCACGGCAATACTTTCATCAGTCTGATTCACTTTGATCTTGCAAATGTCTCTACTTCTGGTTTTATCCATCTGTGAATACCCAGAGTCATGTGAAGCATTGTCATGGAGTGTTTCAGATGCTTATAGTCCATAAATAGCATTAACATGAGGAGATCCCCCTTTGTTAAAGCACTGAAGCAAATTCAATCTTTCAAAGACTGATGTAGTTGTTTTAAAGGTTGTGTAAACATATACGAAAAGGTATGCTGTGGCTCAGTGGCTAAGAAACTGACCTTGTCAATCAGAAAGCTCCCATTACTTGTCCCAGCTTCTGGAAACCTAGCAGTTCAAAAGCACATAAAAATGCAAGTAGAAAAATAGGAACCACCTTTGGTGGGAAGGTAACAGCATTCCGTGTGCCTTCGGTGATTAGTCATGCCGACCATATGACCACAGAGACGTCTTCAGACAGCACTAGCTCTTCAGCTTTGAAAAAAAGATGGGTACTGCCCCCTAGAGCCAGGAACGACAAGCACATATGTGCAAGAGGAACCTTTACCTTTACCTTTACATATATATGTAGACTCCCATCTTCCCTCTGGAACAACCTGACTTCCTGGGTGATGTCTGCCCCCAGGTCTGCCTCCTGTCCTTCTGCAAGAGGTTGAAGACCTGGCTCTTCTGTTTGGGCTGCAGAACCCATGGGGAAGTAGCACACAAAAGGTGGCTATTAGATTAATAGCAGACCTCACCTCTCCCTATATATGGAGGAATGGATGGATAGAGAGATAGATGAGAGAGAGGCGGTGAGTTGGTGGGTGGGTAGGTAGGAAGGTTGGAAGGTAGATAGATAAGTAGTAGGTAGGTAGGTAAGTAGGTAGGTAGGTAGGTAGGTGGGTGGGTTGGTGGGTGGGTGGGTGGATAAATGGATGGGTTAGTGGGTGGGTGGACAGACAACTGATAGATTGATAGATCAATAGATCGATAGGTAGATAGATAGATGATGTTATAAATAAGTAAAAAAGATGATGAGACTCTAGAAAGGGTACAGAGAAGAGCAGAGAAGATAATTAGGGAATTGGAGACTAAAACATAGGAAGAACGTTTGCAGGAACTGAGTATGTCTAGTTTAAAGAAAAGAAGGACTAAGGGAGACATGATAGCAGTCTTCCAATATCTCAGGGGCTGCCACAAAGAAGAGGGAGTCAAGCTATTCTCCAAAGCACCACAATGCAAGACAAGAAGCAACAGATGGAAACTAATCAAGGTAGAGAAGCAATCTAGAACTAAGGAGAATATTACTAACAGTGAGAAGAATTAACCACTGGAACGGCTTGCCTTCACAAGCTGTAGGTGCTCCATCACTGGAGGCTTTTAAGAAGCGACTGGATAACCTATTGTTATCCAGGATATGATTTCCTATTGTGAAGAGTTCCCTTCCAACTCTGTTATTCTGTAAATAATAATAAATATATTCAGGGTCATAAATATGCAGGGTCTCTCTGGATTCCTGGCAATCGTGCATAAATGCTGTACATGCATATACAGAGCCAGCTGGGCTCAAGAAGCCATCAGTGATTTGCATAGCCATAGTGGACAATCTCATATGGTTTGATCTAATAAGATTGCCTTAGGAAGAGAAGTTTGGCAGAAGGGAAGAAAATGCCGTGAGATTTCCTTCCCTGGTTGCGAATCAGAATTAGGAGGTTACAAGTAGTCCTTGATCTTGAGGAACCTTCCTGTTATTGTTGAAAGTCGTGATGGTAGTAAAACAGTTTACCCACGTGACTGGCCTGATTTAATGACCTTTTTTGAGGCAGTTGTTAACCGCTGAGGTTGTTAAATGAATCCATTATTTGCTATGCGGTCGGTTTTGGCAAAAACTAGAAGAAAATGCCCGGTTTTGGCAAATATATTGCAAAATGAACTCATGTGGCTGCAGGATGCTACAATAACTGTAAATGCAGGCTGGTTGATGAGCACCTGATATAATGGAAGGATGGCGAGTGCCCAGCAGAGCTTTGGGACCAGGCTATCATAATTTCAAATGGTCACTAAGCAACCAGTCATAACTTAAGGTGTATGTGTAACCATATCCTATTTGTAGGGTTGTTGAAGCATCTATATGGTATTCCATTCCACAGCCGCAATAGTTAATCAAAGAGAGCAAAATGGTTTCAGAAATCGTTCTCAGGGTCGGCAACTAACCAATATCAAGCTATGAACAGATAGCAGGGTTAAAAGGCAGAGAAGGAGCTAAAGATCAGAAGCCGGACAAGAAAAAAAAAATAACTGCAGCTAATCTGTTAGTACATAATACCCCAGCTCCAATCTGTTGAAACCATGGGGTCTTTTTGCTCATACTTCAGGATTAGATTTGAGCTTTCCTTTTTTTTTTCCTTTTTGTATCCTTTGTGGATTCATTTTTTTCCCCCTCCTTCTCACAAATCATTTCCTGTAGCAATTCATTATTTATCAATTCCAAGTGCCATTGATCTAAACTCTGACTAGTTCAGATGTTATTTTTATTGTAGTGTTAATATTAATGTTGTTTGCTCAGCTCCCACATGGCTACATTTCCACAGTGGTGCTAATTGCAAGATTTGAAACTAATTAGCCTTCCTTTTAAACTCTGAAATCTTCAAATCCCTGCTGTAGGTTTTGAAAGAAGGTTTCTCGCTCTTTAATTTTTTTTTTTTTTAAAATAAGCATCAATGTTTTGGAAGCTAAGATTTCAGTACATTATTAGTTTATTTCTCCCCCCCCCCCACACACACACACACTTAATACAGTTCCTGAAAAAAATCCAATGCTAAATGCTAAAAAAACTAGATATTTTGGTGAAAGGAACAGTTGTTACAGCCAAATGATATTGTTTCCTTTCTTTCCTAAACAAGGAAATGTGTGATCACATGCAGTGGTGGGATTCAATTTTTTTAACAACTGGTTCTGTGGGTGTGGCTTGGTAAGCATGGCTGGGTGGTCATGTGACTGGATGGGTGTGGCCAACTTGACATCACTCATGTCAAGGGGTGCCTTGCCTGGCCTCTCCTTGCATCAAAGGCCTCAACAAGATACAATTTACCTCTCAATTTATTTACTACTACTGAACATTCAAAATACACTATTTAATCCTATGTATATATGTCATATGTGTAGCAGAGGTGGGTTCCTACTGGTTAGGCCAAACTGGTAGTAACTTGGCAGCCTGGGTCACAGGAGGCGGCAGCAACCCAGGCCTGCCACGCCCCCGAACTGGGTGCTGCCATCTTGTTTTTGACTTCTGCGCATGTGCAGAAGCATTTTTTAGTATTGTGCATGAGTGCATAGCGCACATCAAGCCCACACACATAACGCATCCCTGAGCGAACCGGGAGTAGCAGCAGCCAGAAACCACCCCTGATGTGTACCTACATATTACATAGTACAGAGTGTGTATAGGCACAGAAAAAAGATACATTATCTTTTTCTGTACATGTACTGTATGTGTATGTATACACACGCACATACACACACAGAGAGCTCTTCTAAAGCTATTCACATTCAACCTAATTTACTGCATATGGAAAAACGCACCCAGAGTCCACTTTCTGCCACACATTTAACTATAAATTCTGTACATTAGAACATTATACACGCCTTCAGATGTTCTTCCCTAGCCTGCACATGACTCTTAGAGCCAAGAGATGTCATGGATTGAGTAAAATGTGGTGAAACTCACTTAAAAAAACCTCTTGCTTAGAAACCAAAATTTTGGGCTCAATTGTGGTCATAAGTCAAGGACTATCTCTGCTTTCCTCTGCACGGCAGCCAGATAATTTTAACAACCAGTTCTCCCAAAGAGGCCTGAACTGACTGAATCCCATCACTGATCACAGGCCATCTAACACACTTTGCGCTTGCAGAATGCTTGCTTTTCAAATCAGCTGATCTATCCAGCAGTCATTTAAGTGATATGTACTTAGCAAATGTAAACTATCAATATCATGTGTTTGATTGTTGGATGGAACAATTTTTTCATGGAACTGTTGAGGCTTGAATGTGTACATAGCATGGATGTAAAGACTGCATTCTGTCAAAAATAAAAGTCTAGGGACAGTCTACACTTATCTGTATCATAAACTCACAATTCCTTGTAATTTTTTTTATAGTTCCTAGTAAATACCATTTCCTATGTAAACTAATCCAACTGTTATTAAATTATCAATCTTTCCCATAAATAGAACAGATGTTAATGGTTTCTCTCCAAGAGGATCAACCATACTCTTACAACTTTATACCAATAAATAAACAGCTTTCGATTAAGATAGATTTTTTTTACTTGATTAGCTGATTCCCTTCATTTGTCACTGTGTTATGTTTTCTCTTTGTTCTCATTTCAACTGCCCTTTATTTTTATGGGTTTACTTTATTGATGTGTTGTTATCTGCTCCGGATTTATTTGGTGACATATATTTACGACAATGGTTAACTTTGCATTCATTTTATTGTCACGGGTTCCCTTGAGCACATTTTTGTGCATAGCTGGATTGAATAAATAAACAGATGGACCTTAATAGGTGTCATCTGATATCAGTCAATTTCCTGTCCCCTAAGATGCGCCAATGTCCTATATAACAAATTCTGTGAGGATGGATACTGATTGGAATATTATCTTTTTCTTCCCGAGATAGTTTATTGGAAGGGAGGGGAGAAAGAAAGAAAGAAAGAAAGAAAGAAAGAAAGAAAGAAAGAAAGAAAGAAAGGAAGGAAGGAAGGAAGGAAGGAAGGAAGGAAGGAAGGAAGGAAGGAAGGAACGAAGATCAGTAGGTGTCAAAATTATTCTTAAGTATATGTCATTCACTCTGTGCTTGGGAAATATGATAAAATATCTTTTGAAAACCTAGGAAATCTGCTTGTAGGTTGACAAAGAGCACATCTAATCCAGTCTCTCACAGCAATGGTGAAACATCTTCATTAAAGCCAAAGTGAATAAAGAAAGATAACATCTAATTTTGTTTCCTGACCTATTTTGCCTCCTGGCATATTCAGAGATTCTCTCTGAAAATGATGCTAATATTTTGAGTGTAAAAGGTTGTTTTCTAACAGTGTTCACAGATTTTCAATAAAAAGATATTTTCCTGCTGAACTTCAGTGATGGGTTCCTACCAGTTCGATTTAGGATTTAGGATTTTTAGGATTTTATTAGTATTTATAGGCCGCACTTTTCCCTGAGGGGACTCAGGGCGGCTTACATAAAATAAGGAAGGGAGGGTACAGACAATAGACACAAACAATACATAGAAGTAAAATAGTAAGCAACATTCATTCATCATTCGGGTGGGGACAAATTATCTTTATCCCCAGACCTGACAGGCTAGCCAGGTCTTAAGGGCTGTGCGGAAGGTCTGGACGGTGGTGAGGGTACGAATCTCCACGGGGAGATCGTTCCAAAGGGTCGGAGCTACTACTGAAAAGTCTCTCCTCTGTGTAGTTGCCAGTCAGCACTGACTGGCAGATGGAACTCGGAGGAGGCCTAATCTATGCGATCTAATTGGTCGCAGGGAGGTAATTGGCAGGAGGTGGTCTCTCAAGTACGCAGATCCACTACCATGGAGGGCTTTATGAGTGACAAGTAGCACCTTGAAGCGCACCCGGAGATCAACAGGTAGCCAGCGCAGCTCACGGAGGATAGGTGTTATGGGGGCGAACCGAGGTGCACCCACAATCACTCGCGCGGCCGCGTTCTGGACTAGCTGAAGTCGCCGGATGCTCTTCAAAGGCAGCCCCATGTAGAGCACATTGCAGTATTCCAGCCTAGAGGTCACAAGGGCCCGAGTGACTGTTGTGAGGGCCTCCCGGTTCAGGTAGGGTCGCAACTGGTGCACCAGGCGAACCTGGGCGAATGCCCCCCTGGTCACAGCCGTCAAATGGTGGTCGAAAGTCAGCTGTGGATCCAGGAGGATTCCCAAGTTGCGAACCCTCTCTGAGGGGTATAAAATTTGACCCCCCAGCCTGAGCAATGGAACACTGATCGAATTATTGGGAGGAAAACACAACAGCCACTCGGTCTTCTCCGGGTTGAGTACAAGCTTGTTAGCCCTCATCCAGTCCATAACGGCCTCAAGACCCCGGCTCATCACGTCCACCGCTTCATTGAGTTGGCACGGGGCGGACAGATACAACTGAGTATCGTCCGCGTATTGATGGTATCTTATCCTGTGCCTCCAAATGATCTCACCCAGCGGTTTCATGTAGATGTTAAATAGTAGGGGGGATAAGACCGAACCCTGCGGCACCCCATATGTTAGGGGCCTAGGGGTCGATCTCTGCCCCCCCACTAACACTGACTGCGACCTGTCCGAGAGGTAGGAGGAGAACCACTGTAAAACAGTGCCTCCCACCCCCACCTCCCGCAGTCGTCGCAGAAGGATACCATGGTCGATGGTATCGAAAGCCGCCGAGAGGTCGAGGAGAACCAGGATGGAGGCATGGCCTCCGTCTCTGGCTCTCCAGAGATCATCGGTCAATGCGACCAAAGCGGTTTCTGTGCTGTAGCCGGGTCTGAAGCCCGACTGGAAGGGGTCGAGATAACTTGCTTCCTCCAAGGACCGTTGAAGCTGGAAGGCCACCATCTTCTCGACAACCTTCCCAACAAAAGGGAGGTTGGAGACTGGACGGTAGTTGTTAAGGACAGCTGGATCCAAAGATGGCTTCTTCAGGAGGGGTCTCACCACCGCCGCTTTAAGTGCGGCGGGGAAGTGCCCCTCCCGAAGAGAGGCGGTAACAACCGCCTGGATCCAGCCTCGTGTCACTTCACTGCTGTTGGCAACCAGCCATGAGGGACACGGGTCCAGTACACAGGTGGAGGCACTCACAGCTCTCATGGCCTTGTCCACATCCCCGGGGGCACCATCCTGAAACTCAACCCAGAGGTAGTCTACCAATTCATCCTCTTGTGCCTCGGCTGGAACTGCAGGGATGGAGTTCAAATCCGACCGAAACCGAGCAATTTTGTCCGCTAAGAATTGGGCATAATCCTCAGCTCTACCCTGCAAGGGTTCCCCCGTATCCCTCCTATTTAGGAGGGAGCGGGTTATCCTAAACAGGGCGGCTGGGCGGGACTCAGCGGACACAACCAAGGTGGCAATATGAGATCTTTTTGCTGCCCTAAGTGCCCTGATGTACTCCTTGGTGCAGGTTGTTAGGATTGCTCGGTTCGATTCGGATTTATCGGACCTCCATAGGTGCTCTAGGCGTCTCCTCCGGCGCTTCATCTCCCGGAGCTCCTCGGTGAACCAAGGAGGCCTCCGGGATCCGCCGCCTCAGAGGGGCCGTAGTGGCGCAATCCGGTCAAGGGTCTCCGATGCTGCCGAGTGCTAGGCAGCAACCAGAGTCTCCACCGGACTGTGGGCGAGAGTATCAGGAATAACCCCAAGCTCCGTCTGGAACCTCAGAGGCTCCATAAGTCGCCTGGGGCGGAACCACTTGGTCGGTTCCTCCTCCCTACAGTGGGGGTTTGATCTCCGAAAGTCGAGCCTCAGTAGGCAGTGGTCTGACCACGACAGGGGTATGATCTCATTACCCCTCAGACCAAGATCACAAGTCCACTGCTCCGAGAGAAATACGAGGTCGAGCATGTGACCCGCTGAGTGGGTTGGGTGAGGGGAGGGCTGCTGCAATGCTGTTGGGAGGCAGGTACGTTAACAGCAAACCCACTTGACCCTTGAGGTCCAATTTTACCAGCAGAGACTCACACCCGACAAGCTCCGGAGCAGGGATCCTACGAGGTGCTAACGACTCCCGGATAACGATAGCCACACCTCCACCCCTTCCCTGGGCTCTCGGCTGGTGCAGCACCTGAAATCCTTCTGGGCACATCTCTATGAGGGGGACTCCTCCTTCCGGGCCCAGCCAGGTTTCAGTAATACATGCCAGGTCTGCCCTCTCGTCTAAAATTAAGTCCCGGACAAGGGGAGCCTTGTGAACCACAGACCTGGCATTTAGCGACAGCAGCCTGAGACCAGGGTCCCGATTACTCGCGCCATCTGGCCTTGGAGTGGGACTCATAGGGCCGGAAGGAGGGATCTCTGTAACGTAGCGAACCCTCCTTCCCCGGTAATGGCCAGCCCTAAAGTCCCCGCCATATCTGCCCCTCCCTGTTACGACCGTAATGCTCCGGCCCTCTCCTGTGTCTCTGGTCCCCCCAACCACCCCAGTGCCCCCCGCATTCCTCGTCAGGTCCTCCGAATCATACATACTCATTCACTCACCCAGGCAATCCCCACGTAGTAATTAAAAACACAAAAAATACAACAATAATAGGTAATAAAAAGTGGGAACATTCACTCAATCACATACATATCCCATGCATATCCCATACAAGAGAAGAAGAAAAAGAAGAAAGAAAAGAGAAGAAAAGATAGATTGCGCAGTTGTTAAAAGTGCAAGTTCAGGTAACGTAACTGGCTCTCAGCATTCGGGATGGTTAAAATAACTGGAGTCCAGCTGTAGTCCGAACAAGGTGTATAGGGGAGTGTCTCGTATCCCCCTCTTCTGTGGGTCTGAAAAGGTCCAAAAAGTCCGGAACAGTCAAAGATGGCAGAGGGCTTTCTTGCACAGGCACTATCCAGAGTAATGCCCCAAGGGTAATGGCAGATGGTAATGGTGGCAATAGTCAGAGCCAGATGGAGGCGTGCCAGCGAGCCTAGAAATCCAGAGGCCACGACGAAAGGAGGCCAGATGTTAGGATGCCACAATAGGGGATAGTCAAGTGCCAGGCAGAAAACACAAGAGGAAACCTCACAGCAGTGGGGCCAAGCAGAGAAGAAATCACATCTGAAGGGCCACCTGACCAAGCAAGAGCGAAGGAGGGAGGGGGTAATGGCGGAACGGAAACGGGGCCAAATAGGGAGGAGAGCCATCCGGAGGGACTGCTGCGGCACTAGGCAAAACCAGCCGCCCGATTTTCTCAGTCCCAGCAATATTTCTGTCCGTTTACTCTCTCTCCGGGGCGATGGTAGCCAAACGAAGCCCCCAGGAGGTGCAGCTAATAGTCCCAGCAATATTTCCGTCCGTTTACTCTCTCTCCGGGGCGATGGTAGCCAAACGAAGCTCCCAGGAGGTGCAGCTAATAGTCCCAGCAATATTTCCGTCCGCTTACTCTCTCTCCGGGGCGATGGTAGCCAAACGAAGCCCCCAGGAGGTGCAGCTAATAGAATGGAAATACTGAAGCCGCCGCGAAACGCTGAGAAATGCCGCCACCGAGAAACGCCGAAACACGCTGCCGCTGCGACTAGCGTGGCGTCACCTCCCCCACCGCCGAGCAGCGCAGGCAGCACACAAACCTCCGGAGGTTGAACGAACCGGGGCCGCCCAAAAACGGCGACCCCCGCAAAGGTCTGAGCTCCTCGGGTCCCCTGAGTTCCGGACATCCCTGAGGACCCCTTTACAGAAGGTACGAGTTGTTATTTTAGGAATTTCCAGCGTTTTTCCGTCTGATTAACTCGGAGCAAAACGCCTAGCAGCCATCTCTAATCTTGCACATGCGCAATAATAGGTTAGAGTTCGAACCAATTTGCCCGAACCAGTAGTAGTTGGTGGCCTGGATCGCAGCAACCCAGGCCTGACATGCCCCCAAACTGGTGGCACCTTAGGCACCACTATCTTGTTTTTTGCTTCTGCGCATGCACAGAGCAATTTTAGTTGTACTGTGCATGTGCGCACAGCGTGCATCAAGTGCACAAACACAGGCGAAGTGCCCCTGAGCAAACCAGCAGTATTCTGTGCCAGAACCCACACACTGCTGAACTTCCTTCCTATAGCATACCTTTCAAACATAAAGGAATCTCCAAGAAGATGCCTATTGGTTTTCCACTTGGCAAAAGGGATAAAAGATGCCTAGTCTTTTCTTGTCCAACCCATCTAGCTTAACTAATGTCCAATTTAATAATTTTAATAACTTTAATAACTTTTTAATAATTTTGTGAATACAGGTAGTCCTTGACTTACTACAGTTCATTTAGTGACTGTTTGAAATTACAAAGCCCTGAAAAAGTGACTTATGACAATTTTTCATACTTATGACTGTTGCAGCATCCCCATGATTACGTGACCAAATTTCAGATGCTTGGCATCTGATTCATATTTATGATGTGTCCTGAGGCCACCTGATCACCTTTTGCAACCATCTGACAAACAAAATCAATAGGGAAACTTTGTTTCAAATTTGTTACTAACTGAACAACTGCAATGATTCACTTAATAACAATGGCAAGAAAGGTCATAAAACGGAGCAAAGTTCACAACAAATGTCTTATTTAGTAACATAAATTTTGGACTCAATTGTGGTCCAAGTTGAGAACTACTTGTATTTTGCCTTTTATGAGTTTGCATGATTTCTAGCAAAGTACCTTTCAAATCATGAATTTAAAATTTCTTTTTTCCATCTCTGGCCTGGAATATCCAGAGTAACACACAATTAGCACTGTATGTAACCCTGATCAGATTTCCCCTAGCCCTCATTTTTGGTATGCCAAGTAGGAATACATTTCAGTCAGGTTAAAAATAACAGATTTTCCAAACTTCATCTGTTACAGAATAATCCAAGTTCTAAGTTGAGCAATACTTTTGGCCTTTGAAAGGAGAATGCAATGAACAGTGAAGCTATGAACATGTAATTAATGAAGACGTATTAACTGCAAATTTCTTCAATGTCAGCTTTTCTAAAAAAAGAAAAAAAAGTAACTCTTTGTATGAAACTTTTTAAAACACATACCTTTTTTAAAAAAAAAGAAACCATGTCATGAGTGTTTTGGTTTTTGCCTCTGTATGCATAAATTTTTGACTAGAGGAAGATAGATAATAGCAGAGCTGTTGAATATTCCTCTTCAATCTGTGGATACAGCAATATTTGACAGATCTTGCAAATCTGTTTTAATAGAAGTCAGTGGTAAATTATGTTGTGTTTTCTCTTAAACATGAGAACCACTATCTTTTAATGGTTCGGTATCAGGAGTTTGTTCATTTTTATCAAGGAGTCTATAGAATGAAACCATTAAATTATGCCATTTTCAAATCACTTACAGTATGTAATGACATACTTATTTTCAAACTTATGTTCTTCCAAGCCATTTAAGCATCACACTTAAAACAGATTAATTTACAGGGCCACATTTAACAAAATAATACAGTATTACAACAGAGTTGGAAGGAACTTTGGAGGTCTTCTAGTCCAACCCCCTGCTCAGGTAGGAAACCTTATACCTTAAACCTTTTTTTCTCTTTTAATTCAAAGGATTCTTAAAGCAAATATAAAACTAAAAACAGAAGATTTTTCTTTTAGATATCTTGAATAAAGAACATGAAAAAAATATATCTGTTGACTGTGGCAAGAATCCTATATGAGCAAGTATGGAAAAACATGTTAATCCCACGATAGAAGAATGGAAAAAGTAATGAAGTTGACAGAGTTGGCTAACTGCTTTAATTAAAGAAAACTTTTGTTTCCACTTGGAAACTGCTTCTGGATTTTATGCTAGAAACATTAAAAATTAAACTTTGATTTTAGGCTTTCATGATTAATTTTGTTGTAATAGAAATGGCTGGTACTCACTAAATATGTAAGGCAAAAAACTGAAGTTGTAACTGTATTTGGTATTCTGCTGTGCCAGTGGTGAAATTTATTTATTTTTACTGCCGGTTCTGTGACTGTGGCTTGGTGGGCATGGTGTGGCTTGGTGGGCGTGGCTTGGTGGGCATGGCAGGGGAAGGATACTGCAAAATCTCCATTTCCACCCCACTCCAGGGGAGGAATACTGCAAAATCTCCATTCCAACTCAATTCCATGGTAAGGATACTGCAAACTCTCCATTCCCACCCCATTCCAGGGGAGGGATACTGCAAAATCTCCATTCCCACCCCATTCCAGGGGAAGGATACTGCAAACTCTCCATTCCCACCCCACTCCAGGGGAAGGATACTGCAAAATCTCCATTCCCACCCCACTCCAAGGGAGGGATACTGCAAACTCTCCATTCCCACCCCATTCCAGGGGACGGATACTGCAAACTCTCCATTCCCACCCCATTCCAGGGGAAGGATACTGCAAAATCTCCATTCCCACCCCATTCCAGGGGAGGGATACTGCAAAATCTCCATTCCCACCCCATTCCAGGGGAAGGATACTGCAAACTCTCCATTCCCCCCCCCACTCCAGGGGAGGGATACTGCAAAATCTCCATTCCCACTCCATTCCAGGGTAAGGATACTGCAAAATCTCCATTCCCACCCCATTCCAGGGGAAGGATATTGCAAAATCTCCATTTCCACCTCACTCCAGGGGAAGGATACTGCAAAATCTTTATTCCCAACCCACTCTGAGGCCAGCCAGAGGTGGCATTTGCTGGTTTTCTGAACTACTCAAAATTCCTGCTTCCAGTTCTCCAGGACCAACTGGATTTCACCCTTTTGCTATACCAAAGAAAGTTTGAAATTATTGATTTTTGTCCTTTCTTTTTTAGCTTGCATTCTTCTTTTCTTCTTTATTTTTCCTATTTCCTCATCTACTGTGTTTCTATTTGTATTTTATACTGCAATAAACTTTTTAAAAGATAGCTCAATTTACAAATTCAATAAAGCTGCATTATTTAAAAAAAATGAGAACATATGGACAAATACAATATCATCTATCCAATGAAAGAAGAGCCTGACAGAACATGAACAATTTGAGTGAAAAACAGAGTGAGGGGAGGGGGAGAACATGTGATCAGGTGTGATATTTCAAAATGTGGGTATGGTCCACAAAGCCTTTTCAGTCAAGACCATAATCAATTAACCTTCAGGGTAGAGTATAAACAAGTTTTTTTTTCAATAGATCTTAAGGAGGCTTCTTAAAAGAGGAGAATTTCTCTCAGCATTCCAAAATTAAGCCATTTGTTTAAAGTTTGTGGGATAATTGTCAATTCTTGGAAGGATGTTCTGAAACAAATTGGCAACTGTTGAATACTTTGCAACCCAGTTATTTTTGCACAGGCCCAAATCTTGAATGGTAGGTGTTGCAATCTGCTGAAGTAGTATGTTTTTTTTTTACAAACCATAATGAATTAAACCTTCCAATTTCTTCATCTTAAATGACAGTGTTTGTTTATTCTCAACCACAAATTAATGCTTTGATGATAGCAAAGATTACAAGATATTCTGCTTAGATGAGGGTGGCTCAGGGCAAGCTATGAATGAAAGAATAGAATAACAATGAAATTGGAAGGAGAACTCAATGCTGTGTACACTTGGGACACTAATACACACACTTACACACTCATACATATATTGTTTCTCCCTTTCTCTCTCTTTCTCTCTCACTATAGACAGAAGGATGGTAGGTAGGTAGGTAGGTAGGTAGATAGGTAGGTAGGTAGGTATGTAGGTAGATGATAGATAGATAGATAGATAGATAGATAGATAGATAGATAGATAGATAGATAGATAGATAGACAGACAGACAGACAGACAGACAGACAGACAGACAGACAGACAGATAAAGTGAGCAGTGGTGGGTTGCAGATGGTATCCCCCTGGAGCGTACCAGTGCCTGGCGGGAGCACTGGGTACCATTCCGGTACAGTGCTCTGAGAGCCCACCCACCCGCCCACCCTTCTTACATGTATTAGAACTCTTCAGCGCTTCTGCGCATGGAGCATACAGTGCCTGTGGAATGCTCTGCCAAGCAGCTGGAACATCAAGGAGGTGTTGTGGAGCATTGTAGGAGGTAAGGACGCATGCGTTCATGTGGTGGATGCCGGGCTCATTGGACCATACCAGTTTCAACAGGATCTGGAACCCACCACTGAGATAGAGATATATACTGTGTGTGTGTGTGTGTGTGTGTGTGTGTGTGTGTGTGTGTATGTGTGTGTGTGTGTAATCTTGGCAATTTTGGGATTTTAAAAATCCAATAATTCTTTTTTTTTTTTTTGTATTCTTTCATGTTTTACATAATATTTTATGGTTCAGAATGATGCTTCTAACTTCACCTTGAGAGTTCTGTGCATTTAATAATCTGTTGCAGAGTTTGACAGCAGCTCACTCCTTGTGCATTTTTTTCACCTTGATGGCTACTTCCAACTGAGCAAAATGAGGATGTCTTTAGCAAGGAGCTTTTGACCATCAAAGGAGCTTCTCAACAGTGGCAATATGTCCTTCCAGATTGGAATAGCCTTTGAGGTCTGAAATAATCATAGCAATTTGTTACAAGTACAGTCTTAAGGTTTTGTGAACCACTGGTTAAACAATTCTTTTCTCACTTGCCTTTCATATATCTTCTATTTGTGGTCGATTGTATAATCAGGGCCATTAAAAAGGCCCTGTGCCCTTTTACACTCACCCATCCAGCCTTTTAAAAAAGCTTTGCCTAATAATAAATGGTCAGATATGAATAACCATGTATTTTAAAAATTCCAGCCTTAAAGCTAACCTCAACATTTTTCTAATTAGATCATATTTAATCATAAAATCCTAAAGTCAAAAGTTAATTTTCCCTCTTATCTTAAAAGAAATCTAACAATGGTCTCGAACAATGTGTGGTTGCATATTTAATAGAAAGAATATAAGGATAGAATGGTATCTTTTATATATGCTTTGGGCAAAGATAATGTGACTGTGGTGCATTTTGCTTAACATGCAATTCTGTTATTGAAAGGTTGTTACAAATTTGTTTTATGTATTTCTCAAAATGTTTGAATCTGCTCACGTGTAATAAGGGGAAAGTCTCAGCACTGTCTGTATCTGATATAAAAATCTGACTAGAATATATATTATAACTTTGGCACCATGATCAAACATCCTCCATTTTTTTATACTTTCTAGAAGCACCTGAGATCATGTGACAGAATCCTTACTCCTCATTGGACATTATATTGTCTGAACAAACATTTCACTATTCACATGGATGGATATAGTCTTAGGGAAATTATCAGTTTCTTTTTTGTTACACAATATTCTTGGAATTTAAATCCAATGTTTTTAAATAATATTGTTTAAGTTAAGCACGTGGACAAATGCCCTAATATCATAAAACATTACATGTCTTTATAGCTTATATTACATTAGTAGGGTTTTATGGAGGTAAAACAGAAAGAGTGAGTTTAAAAGCATAGCATTTCAGGAAAGTGTAATGTAAACTTGCTAGATTTCCCATTAAATTCTTTCACTGAGCCAGTTCCAGTTGTTGTTGTTGTTCAATTGTCTACAATTCTCAGAGGCTTATTGGATAAATTCCTGCAGTTTTGTTGGCAAGATTTTTCAGAAGTGGTTTTCCATTGCCTCCTTTTTTGGATTGAGAAAAAGGGAATGGCCAAGGTCAACTAGCTGGTTTCATCTCTGAGGAGGGACTATAACTCACAGCTCCCAGTCTCTAGTCTTAAGCCTAGACTTACCATATTTTTCAGACTGTAAGATGCATCGGTGTATAAGACATACCAAGATTTCAAAAAGGTAAGTAAGAAAAAAGGTTTTGGTCCTCCCCGGCCCCCAGGAGCACTCTGCAGGCTTCAGCAGGGCTGGGGTAAGGCAAAAATGCCCCTGTTTTTCACCGAAACTGGGACATTTTTCCCTTCCCCCAGCCCTGCTGAAGTCAGCAAAGTGGGAAGGCAAAAACACCCCAATTTTTATGGAAAATGGCCCATTTTATCCCATTTTCACAAAAATGGGCTGCAGGGGTGGGGCTTTTGGAGACCAAAAATGGCTGTATTCACTCTATAAGGTGCACCAACATTTCCATGTTCTTTTAGGGGGGAAAGGTGCATCTTATACTCCAAAAAATATGGTATTACACCAAATATGTTCAACTTCCAAATAATATTGAGTTTGATTTTTAAAAATAAGCATAGAAGCTCTGTGAGTGAGTAATTTCAGCATAACATCCCAAAACTTGAAAAGAAAAAAAAAGCAAATGTGCAAGTGATCTAAAAAAAGTAAGGCAGTATAATGTTAGTTTTTTTTTAAAATTACTGGAAATACTAGCTTTGGCAGGAAAAACAACAATGTAAAGAAGTGTGAGATGAAGATGAGACTCTCTTCATAATTATATGGTGGAGAATTTTTTTTTTCTATTTCATTCTCTTTTGGGTGTTGTTTCCACATCTCAAGGGAACGTCTCTATAAGGATGCCATCAATAAGATGAAAAGCAATCCTGAGATGGATTTTAATTCACTGTTTATATTTGGTGCATCTTTCCATAATGAATACAAATTTTCATTTTCTGCAGCATATGCTTTAAAAATGCTTGTCTGGAGACCCACAAAAGATGATTCATAAGATCTATGAACAAGATCATCTGCCTGCATGTGCGTGTCTGGGTGTTTTGAGTGTTAATAGTAGCCACAGGGGATACAATGATAGCAGAGGGGAGGGGGGGAGAAAGAAATTAACAAGCAGTAATAGAGACGAATATCTTCAAGTGTTTTCAGGTTAAAGTCAACCATTCCGGCAAAGCTGTTTTTTTGTTCCTTAATCTAAGCACTAATATGAATGAAAAATGATTGTTGTTGTTTTCTGGGAAAAAGAAAAATAAAGTATATGGGGACTGACTTTGACAGGGAAAAGCCAAGGTACAAGATAATTCATTGGCCTCTCTCTCATTTCCTTTAATGCAATTTATTTCACAATTTCAAACTTTAGTCTAAATGGTTAAATTTATGAAGGAAAAGCATTTTGTAAGAATTCATAAGTGATTAAGCATAGCTTTCTCTCTCACTCACTCCCTCTCTCCCTTCTCAGTCTACCTTACAGCCCAGTCTAACTTCCTTCTCAGTCTAGCTTACAGTCATTATAACATGGGAAGTATTTTGAGCTCGAGTCTGGATTCCTAGCAGACTTGGTACCAAATTTTAGCCCTACCCAAAGTACAGTAGACCTCTGGTCACGAATGCTTCTGACCACAACCAAATCGGGTTCTGACCAAAACATTCACATTTTTTCCCACCAGTGATTTCCCCTTCTGCACTTTTTTTTTTTTTTTTTTTTGGAAATGCCAAAATTTCAAAATTAGATTTGGGTCACAACCAAATCAAGTTGCGACCAAAATTATGGAATGAATTATGGTCATGACCAGAGGTTCTACTGTATTTGGTTACATTACCTATGAAAGGGGTTAGAGATAATTCTGTTATACTTCATTGGCCCCAGAGAGTCATCTGCTTATAAAGCTAAAGACAGATGAAACCATTTCTGAACATTTCAATTTATTTCTTTTTTTTCCTGAAAAACCCAAGTTTCTGAAACTTTCCCCGCCTTCACTAAACTGGGTGTGGGCGTGGCCAGCCTGCCTGCGGGCCACGAGTTTGACAGTCCTGCTCTAAATCAACAAACTCAAAATAAACTTTAGATCTTCACATTTGTGCCTTTGAATGAAATACTAAAAGCAGAAATATAGTCTGTACTATATTAAACTGTACAATTGTCTGTACTATATTAAACCATACTATATTAAATATTAAGCTGCAATATTAAGCTGCCCCTCACCCAGCATAGAATTACAGTTAACTTCTCAAAGGTTTTCATTGCCATTTCTTGTAGCTTTTGGTCAGAAGCCTGCCAAATTCATTTCCAAGGAACACTGAACAGTTTGCAATCAATGTTCAAATCTTTCTTTTGAAACAGTGACAACATTCTTCCATTTGTCAGACACAAATATAGCCTTTAAACTATTTGCACAGTTATTTCATAAAGAAACTATACCCATAGTTTAATATTTGTCTAGTCAATTCATCTGTACCTTTAGCCTTATTATTATTAAACATTTTCACACCATTTACGATTTCCTTTTCATCATTTTTCCCTTGGATGCTAACGTAGCATAACAGAGCCATGGTGGCACAGTAGTTAGAATGCAGTACTGTATGTCTAACTCACTGCTCACTTCAGAAGTTCAATTCTGAATGGCTCAAGGTTGATTCAACCTTCCATCCTTCCAAGGTTGATAAAATGAGGACCCAGATAGTTGGGGATAATATGCTGACTTTGTAAACTGCTTAGAGAGGGCTGTAAAGCACTGTGAAGTGGTATATAAGTCTAAGTGCTATTGCTATTTATAGCACACAATTATGTTGCATTTCTTCACACATTGCTATAATTCTGATATAAATCTCTAAAACATTCTTCCTCTCAATTAAGTCCCTCTCCCCCTAATGATTTGTAGGTAATCTGTCTTATTTTTAATTGCATTTATTCTTTTGAAAGCTACTTATTGTGGCCCTTGATTTAACAGTTTCACTTTCTTTTTTAAAAAAATCTCAAGCCAGAGGTGAAATCAACTTAACTCCGCTACTGGTTTGCAAATGTAAGTGTGCAGGTGCAGAGTGTCAAAAAAGGGGCATGATGACATCCGGGTGGGTGGGCAGAGCCTCCCATTGATGCCGCTACCAGTTCCCCCGAACCGGATAGAACCAGCTGAATTGCACCATTGCCTCAAGCTCTTTATCTTTTTTGGGTGGGTTGGAGGGTGATCACTCAATATGTAAATTCTGACCAAAAAGGGAGCCCAGATAACTTCTCATTCATCTTGAGAAGTTGTGTGGAATTTTCTGGATTTTAAGCTTTATGCCAAATGATGCCATGCATTGCAGAAAAGAGTTCCAAATGGAGAGGACCAAATAGCTTCTGATGCAAGGGAGCAAATTAATGAAAGCAATATCATGACATAGCAACACAAATCCTGTCCTTTTGTATATGCATTGTGAGATCATGCTCATGTATGAGAGAGGCAAACCTAGAAATGTCTAAGTTGGAGGCTAAAAAGAAACAACATGATGGCTAAAACTATGCTTTATGTATGTTGCAGCATTTTTGAATATCTCTCTCTCACACACACACACACACAGACACACACACACACACACACACACACAAATAGACACACACACATGCCACCCTTTAACAAAGCTTGTAGCAAAGTGTTATAAAAAAAATCCAGCATAATTTTCCACTGAGATTTGTAAACATTTGTAGACAAAAGTCACTTTTGCTGAGATGGACATCTATATTATTTTGATGAATGAATTAGTATCCAACAACTTTTCAGTAAATGTTTGAGGGCACTCCCATCAAAACTGATAAAACAATTTGTTGTCAATCAAGGAGGGAAATCCATCAAGGATTAACTAGCAAATGAAGTGAAGTGAATGTCACAAAAGTGCTTTTCCAAAGGCAACTGTATTTTTTCCCCCTCGACAATGTTTAGCTTCTCATCCAAGAAATTTCTGCAGTTTTGAAGCTTCTTTGATGAGATGGAAAATGTCTTCAAGGTAAAAAAAAAAAACCTACGTCCAAATTGTCTTTGGAAAAAGCACTTTTGGGACAACCATGACCTGGATGACTGAGAATCCCCATAGAAGTGAATATCTGTTTGTTTGTTTTTTAAAGCATGGCCAGAAGTCTGAGATTTCTTACCAACTGAAAAGGCCTGGGTGAAAAAAGATCAGTTTATCATCTTTTCGGATAAGAATGAGAGCACTACTGACAGTGGAACAATAGGTGCTTAATGGTAAGTACTAACATTTGGAAGTGTGCCACATGGAACTAATGAGTTCAATAAATTCGTCTAATGAATCTGTCGGTAGAATTCCAAGGCACACAATTCATGAGATGGATGGAAGTGCCCTTACACATTTATTTATCAATAAGATATATTCATCTCATTTTCTTATCTATTGTATATGTATACAATGATCTACTTTGCTTCTCATAGGTTAGCAGAGAAGGAAACACCCCTCCATTTTAACCTTCCTACAATTTTCTGTTTCTCGGAATATTCACTTGGTGATGTGAATATTTTGGGAGCCGGTGTCCATACAAGACCTCAAACAAAGCTTTGGTAAACTGTTGGCATAGCAACAAGTGTTAATGCATGAGAAGTTTTTACTTTCCTGGAAGCCATTGCTACCCAGAAATGATGCAAGTGAATGTTGTTTTGTCTTACCATCTATGTTATTTGCTTATGTACAGTCTCTCTTACTCTCTCTCTTTCTCTCTCACTTTCACTCTCCTTTTTCATGCAAATTGGTCATTGAGAACCGAATGAGTCACCCAGCAAATATGCAGAGTTACAAAGTACAGAAAGTTGGCCCACCCTTGTCAACACAGTGGGATGCTGACTGGTGAAATGCCCATTCACCTCTGATTATCTAAGCAAGGAGAAAACCACACAGCATTCACTTTCTGATGACAGTGGCTGACCTAATTAAACCTTCTGGTGCCTACGGAATCCGGCTTTTGTCCAAAGTCCACACATCCAGCAGATTATCAGCTCTGTTATGCATATTCTGAATATGCAAAAGTGACCAAGATTGCTTTTCCTTTATTTACTGTAACACATTTCCCTGGCTCTTGTTATCAGTCCAGTCCCCGCCCACTCTAAAGTACACAATACGAGGAATTGAGGAACCTCAATCATTTATTGTTCTTCATGATTCCACTGGATTTCAAAAGTGTCTCCAATAAGGCAGGTGTACAATTGCTGTTGGCTTTTAAAATCCAGTCCTCAAGAAAAAGATCACATCACAGGTCCATATATTTCTGGATAGATCCAAATGACATTCATAATCTCCCAAAATCAGTGTTTTTCGAACTTAGCAATTTTAAGATGTGTGGAGTTCAAGGCCCAGAATTTGTCAGCTAACATGCTGGGTGGATAATTCTAGAAGTTGAACTCCAAAAAACTTAAATTTGCCAAGCCTGAGAAACGCTGTCCTATAGACTGAAGTTTATATTTTGTCTGTTTATTTTATTTATTTGCATCCTGCCTTTATTATTTTTTCAAATAGGGCAGCGAAAATATCCAACACAGCTTCCTCTTGCTGTTTTGCCCATAACAATAACCCTGTGAGGTGGGCTGGCCTCAGTGGTTATGACTGGTATGCCCTGGTACGGGCATACCAGTACCTGCCGGGAGCACCAGGTACCATTCCGATATGGTGCTCTGGCAGGCCAATCCACGCACCCACACTCCTTACCGGTATTTGAAGTTTTTGGGGTTTCCGCGAATGCACATGGAACGTATGGCACCTGTGTGACACTCCGCCGAGCAGCTGGAGCATCGTGGGCGGTAAGTACACATGCCCGCCCTGTGCGCATTCATGTGGTGGATGCCTGGCCCCATTGCAGCATACCGTTTGCAATGGGATCCAGAACTCACCACTGGTTGGCCTGAGAGAGGGTGCCTGGCCTGAGGTCACCCATCTGGGTTTCATGGCTAAGGTGGGACTAGAACTCATGATCTCCCAGTTTGTAGCCTGATACCTGAATTACTAGATCAAACTGGCTCTCTTTTAATTGTCATGTTCACAAGTCTGTCCTTGTGAAAAAGGCATAAAAATCCTCAAAAGTATTTAACATACTTTTTTATTTCTTTAAAAAAAAACTTAGCAGGAGCTTTCTTCAAGCTTAGTTCAGAATTACATGGTATTCTTCATACTTTGAAACAAACTTTGTTTTTTTTTAATACTTTATTTTCTTATTATATGGGCTTAACAGGAAAACCTATTAACAACTCCATGGGTTAGGCTTATGCTTAAATGTTATTTGGGTTGTGCAAAACCATGGAACACAATATACTTCTTCTAAAGCACACTAGCTTTTACATGTCCCAGGATTTCTAAAGATAGCTTAGTTTTTCAAGCTTCTGAAGTCTGAGGGCTTCGTGTGGAATGCACAGATCCTTTGGATCACAAACATTTTCAACTTATGAAGTCCTCGCCAGCAACAGACATCTAAAGTTTTTGAAAGGCCTGTAGTTCTTAAGTTCTTGAGATGTTGATCAGTGGTGAAAGAAGAGTGCCATGTTTTAGAGTCTGGCAGAGTAACCCTGCTGAACCGCTCTTTGGGCTTCTAGGGCAGTTTCCAGGTATCAGTGACCAACCTGATATGAATACATTGCCACATCAATCAGTAAATGGATGGCAAATAGAATAGAATAACAGAGTTGGAAGGGACCTTGAAGATCTTCCAGTCCAGCCCCTTCCTCGGGCAGGAAACCCTACACCACATCAGATAAATGGTTATCCAACATCTTCTTAAAAACTTTCAGTGTTAGAGCATTCACAACTTCTGGAGGCAAGTTGTCACTCTGAGTAAGTGTTCTAACTGGAAAGGAAATTAGTTCTAGGTTGCTTCTCTCCTTGATTAGTTTCCATCCATTGCTTCTTGTCCTACTCTCAGGTGCTTTGGAGAATAGCTTGACTCTCTCTTCTTTGTGGCAACCCTTGAGATATTGGAACACTGCTATCATGTCTCCCCTAGTCCTTCTTTTCATTAAACTAGGCATACCCAGTTCCTGCAACCGTTTTTCATATGTTTTAGTCTCCAGTCCCCTAATCATCTTTGTTGCTCTTCTCTGCACTCTTTCTAGAGTCTCCACATCTTTTTTACATCCTGGTGACCAAAACTGGATGCACTATTCCAAATGTGTCTTTACCAAGGCATTATAAGGTGGTATTAACATTTCATGTGATTCTATAGGACTACTCAATTTTGCCCATCCCCTTTCTTTGGCTCCCTGATTTTCTCTTCCTGTTGAGAGATGTACAGAGTGGGGAAGATTTACATCCAGATTTCTAATGAAATAGCTGTATGTAAATGTGCTGGGCTAGGGATGTGGTGGCTCAGTGGCTAAGAGGCTGAACTTGTCGATCAAAAAGGTTGGCAGTTCGAAGGTTCAAATCCCTAGCGCCACATAATGGAGTGAAGCTCCAATTACTTGTCCCAGCTTCTGCCAACCTAACAGTTCAAAAGCATGTAAAAGTGCAAGTAGAAAAATAGGACCACATTTGGTCCTGATAGCGTTCCGTGCGCCTTCAGTGTTTAGTCTGCTGGCCACATAATCATAGAGAATGTCTTTGGACAGTGCTGTCTCTTTGAGTTTGAAACAGAGATGAGCACCGCTCCCTGGAGTCAGGAGCGACTAGCACATATGTGCAAGGGGAACCTCTACCTTTACCTTTTAAATGTAGTACAATCACTGCCTTACTCAGGCATTTGTTTTTCTTTTCACAATCAAGTCCTATGGACAAATATCCATTCCAGGAAGTGCTGCAGAGGAGAATCAACTAATGCAGAGAGCATGAGAAGGTTTTGTTGCAATGAAAAGAAAGTCTTGCTTATCCCATAAGTGGTATATAAAAAAGTGAGTTTTTCCATGAAGAAAACAAGCCCCCATTGGATTTAATTTCTTCCTAATGTTTACTACTTTTATTCCATCATAGAACCACTGGGAATGAAAACTCCCAAATCCATTCCCAGGAAGATCTGTGTTTGAATTATTTTACATTCTTAAGCATCGCAAAGTTTCGGCAATTCATGATATTCACATTTATCGCAGAACATTAGAGTTGAACATTATCGGAGCTCTGCAAGGGCTGATAGCTCTCCTACACAAGATGATGCACTGATAATGCCTACCTTTTAAAAAGCTATGAGGTATCAAGAGGAAGGTTAGCAACTATTCCTTGCCTGATGGCTCTTTTACTGACATCCCATTGCCTAGGAATTTTGCCAAATTCCACTAATGAGCCATAGGATGTTTTAAGATCACCTCCTGACCATCCATAAAGGATTTTAGGACATAAAACTGAAAGAAATGGTGGTGAACCATTGATTGGGTCAATGGACAGAAGCCAAGCAAAATTCCATTGGTTGATTCTTTTAAAGGGAAGTTCATTCCAGTGGGAAAAGTTTTCATAAGGTCACATTTTCCTGCAATTCATCCTGTAATCAGGAGAGAGAGGGAGGGAGAGAGGGAGAGAGAAAGAGAGAGACAGACAGACAGAGACAGAGACAGAAAGACATACATACACACACACACAGAGGGGGGAGGGAGGGAGGGAGAGAGAGAATATTTTTCAAATTATTTTACTTTGATTTCTGTAAAAGGATAAAGTCTTAAACAAAACAAATGACAGTAATGAAATAGAGAACTTTTTTCAGGTTGATGAAATATGGGCTATTTTTTTTAAATCCCCTAATACAATAAAATGATCCATACTGTATGAGTATAACATATCTATATATACCAACTACATTTATATACCTATACTTATGTCACATATATATTTATATCTACTGTAACATACACTTTCTGTTCATATTTAGCATAATCAGGCACAGGAAATATACTCTTTTTAATGGCCAGGTTCAAATGGGTGAATCGTCATTATTCTAAATGTGTTAGAAAAATCTTGTTTGTTGTGACATTTTCCATTAACCAACAGCTATCCTACCTAGATGCCATGCACATTTTCAGAAAATGCATACACATAAAAAATAAAATGCTTGCTTGATGGTTAAGCTGTCATGGCTCAGCCTAAGAAAATCTAGCTTTGCAAATATACTTCCTAATAAAATACAAATAGGCTAAATGTATTTATTATTATTATTTTTTTTGAAAAAAGCACATGAATTTAAACAACTTGAAATGAATACTTTAGCTTTATGGGCTGTAACTTTAGCGCCACAGAATTCCAAGAAGGTCAGTCGTATATACCACATGTTTGTGAAAGATCGTGCGTTGCCATGGAGACCACAGAACCCTCTATGTAGTATAATCAGCAAACTCCTGTAAATACAGATTGGATAAAAAAAGATTTTAGCCTAAATCATGCATCCTATTTTTATTTATTTTTAAAATCAGATCAAATGATTTTCCTATAATCAGTGTTTCTGAATCAGCAGGCTGTACTATGTTCTTAAGACATTCCATCCTCTTTGGTTGACAGTAGTTTTGAGCTTCTTTTGATTTATTTGGAGGAGGGATTAAACATAGCCAACATCCACATATCAATTAAGTATGTGATCATGAGTTCTCCAGGACAGGTTAGGTAATATTTGACTTATGACCATAATAAAGCACAAAATTATTTTTACTAAGTTAAACAGTTGTTTAACACATTGTCATTGCAAACTTTAGCTTTTTTTGTTTTTAATTCCTATCCACAGACACCTCTAGGTTGAGTTTATATAACATCGTAAGCAACAAAGCATGGTAATGTTAGAAAAAAATAACAGACTTGGAAAGGACTTTGGAGGTCTTCTAGTCCAACCCCCTCCTTAGGCAGAAAAACCTACACCACTTCAGACAAATGGATATCCAACATCATCTTAAAAACATCCAGTGTTGGAGCATTCACAACTTCTGAAGGCAAGTTGTTCCATTTATTAATTGTTCTAACTGTCAGGAAATCTATCCTTAGTTCTAAGTTGCTTCTCTCCTTGATTAGTTTCCACCCATTGCTTCTTGTCCTGTCCTCTGGTGCTTTGGAGAATAGCTGCACTCTTTGTAGCAGCTCTTGAGATATTGGAACAGTGCTATCATGTCTCCCCAAGTCCTTCTTTTCATTAAATTAGACATACCCAGTTCCTGCAACTGTTCTTTATATGTTTTAGCCTCCAGTCCCATAATTATCTTTGTTTCTCTTCTCTGCACTCTTTCTAGAGTCTCAAAATATTTTTTACATTGTGGCATGAAATACTCTCCTTTGTGTTAATACACCCAGCTGCTAAAGTCAAAGAATTATTTGATGTAATAGAAAAACTATCTCACCATCTCCCTATACCAGTGAAGATGCACGTAATACATGCATATTGAAGATAACTTGCCGCAATGTTTTGGGTGAATGGCCAATGTTCACCAACATCCAACCATAACTTTGATCCCTGCTTGCATTAGTAAAGAAACTGAGAAAACACACACACACACATATATATATATATATATAGGTCTCTAGTTATTCGCGTTTTCTCCCGAGTAAAATTGGAGATGTCTTGGCGACGTTTCGATGACGTCTCATTCATCATCTTCAGGCTTGTTTGCTTGGCTTCGTGCTTCCAGGAGCAAAGCCTGGAAGCACCAAGCCGAGCAAACAAGCCTGAAGATGACGAATGAGACTTCGTCGAAACATCGGCAAGACATCTCCAATTTTACGCGGGAGAAAACCCGAATAACTAGAGACCTACATACTAACACCCGCGAAAACCTCAGAAAAGATAGATAGATACATCCATATCACCATTTTATCTATCATCTTCAGAACTGTGACTGGTGGTGATGGGTAAGATAGAGCAACTTGCAAAATGTGATGGAAACATGGTAGCCCCATTGTTCAGTTGTGTTTTCCAGACTGTTTTTGCCCCCCGCCCCTGAGGCTTAACAATAGCCTCCAGAGCCTGGGGAGGTAAAAAAAACGGACTTGCGGAAGTTCTGGAAGTCCAGATATAGATCCATTTCCGGTCTCCAGAGGGCCTTTGCAGCCTGGGAAAGGCTATTTTTGCCCTCCCTGGGGCTTGAGGAAAGCCTCCAGAACCTGGGGAGGGTAAAAACGGCCCCATGCCATTGTGCAGAAGACCAAATAGGCCATGCCCTCCATGGCCATGCCCACCCAACAACTGGGCAGAGAACAAGTTGCTATTTTTTTTCAGTCATACCCCTGGTCCTAGGAATGACAGCCAAGTCACTATAGTGCATTAGTCTTTTTGTTCTCCTTCTTGCGGTAACTATCTTTCTCCTTATAATTTTCTGCCCTTCCTTCGCAACCTCAAGAAAGCTGTTATGGGCATCTTCCTTCATTTTACCCCCACCAGACTAAAGTACTAGGTGAGATGGGTTGAGGGATAGTGATTATCCTCCAAATCACTCTGTGATTTTCCACATCTGAGGGTGGATTAGGCCTTCATGGTCCTAATCCATTTCCTTAGCTACTATACCACATTGGTTCAACTACACAAAGAAAGAACTTGTTTTGGGGAGCCACAGCAAATATTTAACTGTTGAGATGGTGGTGATGATGGACAGATTATAAACCTTGATGGGTTACATTCTATTCCATCATTTGCACTTCACCCATTGACGTTTGTCCTGTTCTATTTCAGTTTACAATTGATGCATTAATAGCATTAAAAAAAAGCCAAAAATGAAGTCTATATAATAAGAAGAAAAGCAAAAAGTTACTTCAGGGAATGAGAAACTGAATGCAATATATAAAAGCAGAAGTGAACAGACATAATATAGCTGCGTTATTAACAGGGAAATTTATACAAAGGAACTAAAAAGTTGAAAAGAATGGCCACTGCCCCACTGAAGGAGGAAGAGCCTCATTTAATTTAGAAAGACACGGAGATATAACCAGGAAGGAAAGGAAGGAAGCAAAGCTGAAATAGGCTATGATCTGAGTAGTTGTAATAATTGGTCAATTAAGCAGGAAGAAAAATTTCTCCAGGGAGCAATGACAGCAATAGTTTTGATACTTGAAACATCAAAGTTTAAGTACCTTCACTGACAAAAAAAAGTAGTCTAGTTTAAAAAAAGGCACAAAAATCAGACAGCTATAATGAAAAAGAGATTTTCATTTTAGAGGGATAGAATCAAGGGAATTTCAAACAGAGGGATAGAATGAAGATCACGTGAAGTGTTAATGCAACTTTATAGTGCCTTGGTAAGGCCACACTTGGAATGCTGCATCCAGTTTTGGTCGCCACAGTGTAAAAAAGACATGGAGACTCTAGAAAGAGTGCAGAGAAGAGGAACAAAAATGATTAGGGAACTGGAGGTTAAAAACATATGAAGAACGGTTGCAGGAACTGTGTATGTCTAGTTCAATGAAACAAAGGACTAGGGGAAACATGATGCAGTGTTCCAATATCTCAGGGGCTGCCACAAAGAAGAAGGAGACAAACTATTCTCCAAAGCATCTGAGGGCAGGATAAGAAGCAACTGAAGGAAACTAATCAAGGAGAAAAGCAACTTAAAACTGAGGAGAAATTTTATGACAGTTAGAAGAATTAATCAGTGGAACAACTTGCCTCCAGAAGTTGTGAATGCTCCAGCACTGGAAGGTTTTTAGAAGTTGTTGGATAGCCATTTGTCTGAAGTGGCGTGGGTTTTCCTGCCTAAGCAAAAGGTTGGATTAGAAGATTTCCAAGGTCCCTTCCACCTCTGTTATCTATTCTATTCTATTCTATTCTATTCTATTCTATTCTATTCTATTCTATTCTATTCTATTCTATTCTATTCTATTCTATTCTATCCCATCCCATCCCATCCCA
Organism: Thamnophis elegans; assembly: GCF_009769535.1. NCBI lineage: Eukaryota > Metazoa > Chordata > Lepidosauria > Squamata > Natricidae > Thamnophis > Thamnophis elegans. Next base: position 16,693,258 of record NC_045558.1, on the reverse strand, counting down.
TCCTACTCTACTCTACTCTACTCTACTCTACTCTACTCTACTCTACTCTACTCTACTCTATTCTACTCTCCTCTATTCTATTCTATTCTATTCTATTCTATTTATATGTATAGTGAACACACTTCCTTGTTTGAGAAAATAATAATAATTGAACATAAGAAACAATTGACCAAATATTAGATAGCTGGAAAATGTTGTCTGTAGTTGGCTGGCTGTCTAGGTATGATGTTTGCCTAGTGTTGAAATATTATCACAAGAGTCCAGGCACAGACGGCATATGACCTTCCAGCTGGTGCTGAATCACTTTTCAGCAGCTGTAGGGAAGATGGCTTAAAGCAAGGAATGCTGAGCATTGTACTTTAGCAAATCTAGGCCAAGAGCTGCCTTCTTGTATAATAAATATTTCTTGAAAGTATTTCACAGTCAGGGTGCCATCAGTGAGTAGGCCAGTGTTTTTGGGTCATGACACCATGCAGATATGAGACAATAAATGGAAGGTCACCAGAAAGTGTCTTTCTCACTTTTCTTCCTGAACAGGCCTGCAAAATACACTACTAATTTTACTTTACTTTACTTTTTAATATGGTATGGTATGGTATGGTATGGTATGGTATGGTATGGTATGGTATGGTATGGTATGGTATGGTATGGTATGGTATAATAACATAGCATAGCATAGCATAGCATAATTTTATAATATATATCAATTGATTACTATATTAATTTTTATTATTGTATTATTTTTTATTTTATTTTTTTCAGTTTCAAATAGTTGCTTATCTTAATCAAGAGACTTCATTTGCAAAGAACCATTCCAGAACCCTGGTATTTGAAGCCTAGTTCTTTTTCTTAATGCAGCAGATATAATTATATGTGGAGGGCACAAATATTCTGTGCAAAATTCTGCTTTTGTTTATGCTCTTATGTTCCATTGCAATTGTCCAAAGGGTGAATTGCAATGGAGCATAAGTGAGGGGAAAATAAAATGGGTTGCATGTGTCTACCTTGGGAGAGAATAGTTTACAGCCTGCCAATGTTTTGCAAAGTGCAACAGTTTAAGAAAAGCTGACCTAAGGCAACAAAAGTCTCCCCCCCACACTCTGACCTTGGGGAATGATGGTGACTATCTTCAAAGTGAAAGCAAGATTTCACAATTTATGCAAAGTAAGCAAGACGATTCCTTCCTTATGGAAAAACATGATTTTTAAAGATGACTTGCTTACTGTCAATAAACTTGGTTTTATTTTATAATGTTTTAAGTATTATTATTTTAATAGATTAACTTTTTAAAAAGTTCTTAATTAAAACATTGTTTGTTTGTTTGTGTGTGTATATGTGTATGTGTGTGTGTGTGTGCGCGCACGCACGCACGCACGCATATGTGTCTGTGTGTGTCTGGGTCTGTGCCTGTGTATATCTCTGGAACACCTCAAACAATTTCAACCAAACTTGGTACACAGATGACTTATTCTCTAAAAAAAATACTGTGTGGGTAACACACTCCTAATACCCTTCTGGGGGGTTGTTCTGTTAAGATACAGCCTGTTGTACTGGCTTCTACTGTACAGTGCAGTGGAGTTAACATGGTAAAAGCTTCACAGTACTCCACAAGGTGGCTCCTTCTGGTAAGGGGGAAAATCCAATATTAGAAATAATGTTTGGTCCAGACATTTTCCCCCTATAAATAAATACCTGGCCAACACCCTGTTATCAGCTAGTTGTTAATAAAGATTAAGAGCCACTTTTATTTAATGATTAATGTACTAGCCTAGAAACTGAGAGACTTTGAGTTTAGTCACATCTTAGTTATGAAGGTTGACTAAGAGACTTTGGGAAGTCATTCAGCTCAACATACCTCATGGGGTTGTTGTAATTATGGGGAAAATAAGAGAAAGATTGTGCATTAGGCAATTTTTTTTTAAAAAGGTAAGGTAAAAATCTAAAAAATAAATGAATAAATAAATAACAACTAGAAGATATGTTGAAACACAGCCAAAATGATAACATTGCTAATATAACAAAATATACAGAATAGCAATTAATTGTATGATATATCAAGAAATTAGAGATATACATATAAAGTATTAAGAAAGCACTAACATAACCTTTTAACATATTATTAAACAGATAATAAGATAGCCACAAAAAACATCTATATTCCATCTTTTCCATTTTAGTAGAGTAAATATTATTTCAGTACAATAATATTTATATACTATACAAAATTCCTTAATGGTTAGTTATTTAGACATCTTATAATAGTAATTACAGAGAAATTGATATTTTCTATTCATATTAATGTTCCAAAGGTTATAATTATTTATATTTTCTTCAAATAAAATAGAATAAAATAGAATTCTTTATTGGCCAAGTGTGATTAGACACACAAGGAATTTGTTTTTGGTGCATATGCTCTCAGTGTGTATAAAAGAAAAGATACATTTGTCAAGAATCATAAGGTACAACACTTAATGATAGTCATAGGGTATAAATATGCAATCAAATCATATTAGTAAAAAAAATCAATATAAATCCTAAGGATACAAGCACAAAGTTACAGTCATACAATCATAGATGGGAGGAGAAGGGTGATAGGAATTATGAGATAATTAATAGTAGCGCAGACTTAGTAAATAGTTTGGCATGCTGAGGGAATTATTTGTTCAGCAGTGATGGCATTTGGGGAAAAAAACTATTCTTGTTAGATAAAAAGATAAATTAGATAGAAACATTCAACTATTCAATATAAATGGTGCATTTATTTTTTGCCCAACCATAATGCCAATAATATCATTAGCTTTATGCATTGGGGGGAAAGCAGAGGTGGGTTGCTCCTGGTTTGGTCTCAATTGGGTGAACCAATAGTAGCGACAGTGGGAGACTCTGCCCACCTTTCTGGACACTTCTGCACATGTGCAGAAGCTTTTGTGCACATGCAAAAGTGTTGTGTATGCCTGAACCAGTAGTAAAAATATTGGCAACCCACTACTGGAGCATAGCTCACATATTTAATAATTTTATGGTTCACACAATCCTAGAGGAATGTGTATGGAGATTCTCAGTCATCCAGGACATGGTTGTCTCAAAGGTGCTTTTGAAAAGGCAACTAGGCTTTCTTAGTTTTTTTTTCTTGAAAAGTAATCAGATGTTCCTGAGGGTACAGATCAGTGGTGGGATTCAGCCAGTTCGCACCACTTCAGGACAACCGGTTGGTAACTTTCTAAGCAGTTTGGTGAACTGGTTGTTGGAAGAAATCATTAGGGCAGAGAACCAGTTGTTAAATTATTTGAATCCCACCACTGGTACAGATTCAGCCACCAAGTGGCCTCAATGACTTTCAGAGAGTTACCATAATCACTGACCTTATCTGGCTAACAGCCAGATAACTACAAAGAATATAAATCCTACCATTCCCCACCAAGAAGAATCTGAAGAAGCTTCTTGGCTGAAAAAGTGAAATGTTTTCAAGGAAGGAAAAAAAAATAAGGAAGTTCAGTTGTCTTTTGAAAAGCACCTTTGGGATAGCCTGGAAAAGCCCTTTACCATCCTGCCATGTCTTGCACTGGGAGGTAGACATCTAATAAACTTTTGTGCTAAAGAATTACTACTGTTCTGTACGAAAAGACATATTCTTTGACTTTAATGGTAATGTTTATGGCAATCTGCACACCTTTTGTACATGTGCTGAACTTATTATGATTTATTCATTAGATTTGCATTTCCTTCAGAAGCGCGTGGGAATATATAGCACTTCCCGTTGGGATCGACTGTATTGAGATAGTAACTGAATTTATGCAAGGTGCTTAACTCGGCTACTACATTAATCCTTTCTCTTTCAATTTACACAATATGTTGAACCATAAACAAACCAAATGCACAAGATTTATGCATAAACATACATGCAAAAGAGTGTGAAAATTAACTGAGCCTGACATGTACTAATTTAGGGACTAGATCTCCAAGTGGCCTAATCACATATTTTGTATGAACAGAGCTGTTGTGATTGACCCAAGGTCTTTCAGTGTCCTTCGTGGCTGAAGTTAGACTTGCTTATACTCACAGTTGTAGTCCAACACTGTGACCAATACATCACCATAAGCCTCTTGGTTGCAGCACATCTATTATGAACTTTGACACTTCTGCCAATGAGTTAGTCTCAAGAGAGCCAAGATCTCTATACAACAATTACAGAAAATTGCCTTGGCAAGCATCTTATCTCTCATCTGTTAAAGCACCTTACTGCCCTTTGGGAGATTAAAATAAAATAACCTTGTGCAGCCTGATGACCCACAACCTACTTGGAGGAATCCTTCAAGCTTCATTACTGGGAATGCCAATGTAGCCATGGCAAAACAAAAAGCCACATGGAATGGGAGTGTTTTACATCAAGCATAACAACCGAGAAATTGGCTTAGCCTCTTCTTATCAAATTCCAGAAAAATGCATCAGTGTCTCTTGAGTAGAATTTGATGTGGCAGGCTCTGTACTCTAGCAAGTTGTAGCAGGAAGATCATAATTACTTGCATTTTCTAACAGAATTTTAAGTCCAGGCCAACTCATAGTTTGTAGTGGTAGAGAGGTCCATTGTTCCTTATCTCTTTCTTCCCCACCCCCAACTTCCATCATCAAATATAAATTAGGGAGGATATTCAGGCAACATATTGTGTAGTGACCAGGCAATTTTCTCCATAGACAGCCATTGGGGCATTCTCACTGTAATATTTGTGAAGGAACAGTGAGATAATGTACCCCGTTTCTTCACTGGTGACTTACAAAATCTTTATAGCATCATCCAGACATCAGGAATATCATATAAAGCTTATCTGCATTACATTGTTTTGGCACTCCAATGGTTTAATGACTGAAGAAGACATCATTAATTGCTGGTGTGACAATGACGTTAGAGGGTGATCAGTGGATAATTGATAAGTTATCTTCACACAGTTAGCCAAACATATTAGATATCATGATGTGGTTATATGGGTAGTATGTTGAAAGTGACTAGGGTCTTATCATAATCTTATCTGTGCCAGCTCAAAAAGCTCAGGCTGCCCAAGGAGCTGCTTATTCAGTTCTACAAAGGAATTATTGAGTCTGTCATCTGCACCTCTATGACTAACTGATTTGGCTCTGCAACCAAACAAGACAGAAACAGACTTCAATAGATAATTAGAACTGCAGGGGGAAAAAACCAATGGCTACCATTGAGGACCAGTATAGTGCATGAGTCAAAAAGAGGGCTATGAAAATAACTACTACACATCCTGGGCATATTTTTTTTCAACCTCAAAACAATGCTATAGGCCATTGCACACCAGAACAACTAGACATAAGGACTTGAGCACAAAGCACCTGAGGGTAGAAAAAAGAAGCAATTGGTGGAAGCTAATCAAGGAGAGAAGCAACTGAGGAGAAATTTCATGACAGTTAGAACAATTAATAAACGGAACAACTTGCCTCCAGAAGTTGTAAATGTTCCAACACTGGAAGTTTTTAAGAAGAAATTAGATAACCATTTTTCTCAAGTTGTGTAGTGCTTTTTTCCCTAAGCAGGTGGATGGACTAGTAGACCTCCAAAGTCCCTTCCAACTCTATTATTCTAAACAAGGACAGTTTTTCCCCTATGCCATCACTCTACTAAAAAGCTAATTCCCACAACACTGTCAAACTATTTACTAAGACTGTATTACTATTCTTCTTCTCATCCTTCCTATTACCTATCTCCTTTTCCACTTATGATTATAACTTTGTTGCTTGTATCTTTATGATTTATATTGTTTTATTTAGTTTCCTAGTATGATTTATGTTGATTATTTATTTAGTATTCTATCATTAAGTGTTGCATCTTATGATGAATGTATTTTTATGATGACTATGATCATGATTTATCACTAATAGCTTTTATGTACATTGAGAGCTTATGTACCAAAGACAAATTCCTTGTGTGTCCAATCATACTTGACCAATAAGGAATTCTATTCTACTCTACTCTAATGGTAGGAGTGGCCTTGGAGAAAACTATTGTAATAAACAATAAGTTCTGTTCTCATATGTGCATCTATCATTATCTTCCTATTTTTACTATATTATCCTATTATTCAACTATACCATTTTATAGTTATATCACTCAACAGCAACCTAGCCTAGAAACCTAGAAACTTTCAAAGTAGCCAGATATTATCTAATCCACTTCAGTTTATTGGTGTGACAAAGTATTCTGATAGATATGACAGATCTCCCATCTATACTGTTTAAATGATCTTCAAAAGCTCTTCTACTCAACAAGCATTTTAAAAAAGCTTGTTGAGAACAATGAGATGGACCCTTCGATGTGAAGGCAGACATTCCTCTTCATTAGAGGAAGAGTCTTGTTACACTATAAAAACTTTTAGGAAAATTCAATCATGTTTCTAAAAAGAATTTTAAATATACTGACTCCACAAATTTTAAAATATTCATTTCAGCTTGGCTGTTTTTCATTTGGTTGTGATCCAAATATATAAACACTAATGAAATTTCCAAATTATCTAGTCCAGAAAGTGATTCGGAAATTCAGTAATAATGTAATACAGAACCATAAATCTTTAATTTTGTAGAGCAGCTCTACAGATAATTAGCCATCCTTGTATCTTGCTGTCTTTATAGCTTGGAGATCAAAATAATTATACTATATGGAACTCAAAACTCTGATTATACAGATTTATTTATTTATTATGCCACCTTTATTATTTTTGTAAATACTGTAAGCAAAGCAACCAGTATACTTCTTTCCCCTATCTTCCCACCTGTGAGGTGGCTTGGGCTGAAGGGAGAGTAACTGGCTCAAAGTCACCCAGTTGGCTTTCATGCCTAAGGCAGAACTAGATCTAAATCAGTCCCCTTGTTTCTAGCCTGGTGCCTTAATCACTAAGCCAACTAGATTTACTGATCTTATATACCAGTATAAAATCATTCTAATGGATAATGAACTGTCTTCAGACCACTTATCACAGATGAGGTTTTGCAAAATGGGATGAAACTGGGAAAAAATGTATCTCGAGCTCCCAAACTTTGAAAGAAGAAGAACATGTGCTATTATATACTAGATCTGAAGGATATTTTTTTTCTTATTTAACTATGTTTTGCCTCCTGTAGATTTCTAGCACCTAAAGGTATTGCTGCAAAAGATAAAGACATATGTTCCATGTCCCTCTGTTCTTGATGCTAGCTTGGATAACGAGGAGGAATGGACTCTGGGGACTTTGGAGAAAGGTTCAGAGGAGGGTCAGAAAAAATGCTGTGGTCTCTAAACAGAGAATGACCAAAGGGAAAGGAGAGGACAGGAATATTGGAGGGGCCATCATGGGAACAACTGGATGAAGACCTACTGGAGAGCAAAGGGGAGAGATGAAGCTGCAGCTGGAGGGCTCTGAGACCCATTCAGAAACATGGGATGGAGAAGGATTATAGCTGCAGTTGGTCAGCAGGGATGAGCAGGAATGTCTCCTCCACTGGATCTCAGGATCCACAGAGGGAGGTACAATAGAGGTCACTGATGCTACTTTTGGGGAGGCAGTCAGTCTTGCCACTCTTAATTAGTTCCATTGGTAGGTGCCTACTTAGTTGGAGGAGTAGAGCAACATGATGTTGGAAACATTGCCCATTTTCTCTGATGTGTGCGTCTTCCAGCTCTATGACTCTCTTTCTTGTGACTTCAGTCTTGTGCTTTATGTGGTTGCATAACTAGTTTGGACTTCTTTGGATCTGCTTCTTGGACTTTAAATTTGTACCTTGATTTGGATTCATCATGTTTGGATTCTGGACCATACCTATATTTTGGACTCTGTGTGTGTGAACTTGTGCCTTTGCCTGTGGAGTTTCCAACTCTCTGGCTAGGCTGAGCAGCCTTGGACTCAGTGACTAGGTGTGAATAGGACCCAGCGTACACTGCAAGGAGCTTTTGGTGTCTCAATAAAGTCTTTAAAACTCTCTGTGAGTTTGTGCATGTGGATTGGATCACGACAGTCCCGTTCAATCTAAGGAACACCACATGGGGACATACCAGAATAAAGCAGTGGCAAATTGCTGATGCCAAAAAAACTTCATGGATATAAATATTTGACTAATAATTGAACTTTGACTGACAACCAAAGAAAAATTCAAATGATGATGATTACAACTTTGTGAAGCAGAGGAAAAATTCTGAAAGTAGGCAATAACCAACTTGGGAACGTGAAGATCCTTTTTAGTGCAGTAAATGAACTATTCTACTGCCCTTACAACATAAAAAACCCCAAAGTTCCACAATGCTGAAACTATCAATTACATTATCAATATTTCCCCCAAATCCTTGATCTCTGTCAATCATTAAATAATTTTCCAATTTTTTTTCTCCACATCTTGCAAGAGTTTATGCCTTACACTTTTTTTAGGCTGGATTAGACTAGAAGTTAGGCTGATTTAGACTAGATCATTCAGATAATCCTGGATGTTTAAAGTCTCCATTTTTTTTCCAATAGAAAAGTTATTCTATCACTGGATTGTTTGTTTTGTATGATTCCATAATATACTGATGTGGTGAAAATTACAGTCATGGCATAATCCAATTTTGCATATTTCTCCTTTCTCCCCCATTCCCAAGTAAGCATCTGTCCTTACTTCTCCTTTGTCCTAAGGTGACCCTCCACACTAGAATGTCTACTCCAGTAAGCTACATTTGGCAAAGCTAGTTGCTTCCTGGTTGTGGCAGAGGAAGTAATATTATGTTGCACACATCATCCACATTTCTTTGAAGTTGTTAATGAATCTGGTAAAAAGGAAACTCTAGTAGAAAAAAAAGAATTTGGGGCTTTCCTTCCTTCTCTTTCAGTTCTTGGCATCGTTTTCACTATGGGTTTGTGAAGGAACGTGAATTACTCTGCTGAGTTTCATTTGCATGTAATTACTGAAAATGCCACTTTGGCTGGGAGCTTGCACAGAGTGAGGCTGTTGTCTGTGCTTTGAGAACAAATAGACAGAATGGTACAAATTTGAAGACACGAAATGTTCATTGTCAGCATCCTTTGCTATTAAGCAAGATTTTTTTTCTGGCTTAATAAGCTCTAAAATGCATTAAAAAAAGAGGGGAAGAGATCTTTAAAATTGTGTTCAAAACTATCCCTTCAGTCCACCAATGAGTCTTGATCATTTGTCAAATTAGAAAATGCTTTATTGGGGTTTGCTGGAATTTCAGCAGTGGCTTATTGGCTTGCAAGTGAAGATTGAATTGCAAGTGAATTCCTTTGGTCCTTTGATTAGAAGCCGCACAAGAACCCAAAATTGTGTTCTTATTGTGAATGTGAAGAAACACTTCTGAAAAGGCTGCTAAAAAAAAAAAAGTGAGGTCTCCGCAGGGGTGGCCTAAAAAATCAAGATGTGCAAAAGACTTATCATCATGCAATAGAAGTGGTGAAGCTTTCATTGCATGGTCAAATCTAATCTTCCCCAATCTAATGTATGACCAGATGTAATCCCAGATGTGAAATATGTAAATAGAAACATGTTGTCATCTTGGGTTCCTTAGCTGATCCTTATTAAGGCTTGCTTTGCTTTCTAACAAAGGGAGATATTTAAACAGAAGAACCAGATTCTTTTAAACTTAATGTACAATGTTTTTTTTCTCAAAACAGACCTTCTCAAAGCCCAGTTTTAAAATCTGAAAGAGACCTGGAGGGAGAATGTCCATTTGGTTTTCCATTTCTGAACTTCTTCTCACTGCATCTTATGCCAAGGTCATTTTTTTTAAAAAAAATATAGCAGTGTGAGAGGAAATTTGAAATTCTGAAATAATCCTAGAGAGTTATTGCCTTCAACAAACAAAATTGATCCAATGGATCATTTAAAATACTGAATTATATTCAAGATATGATCCCCTCTATGTGTGTGGCCTGAGCAATCCTCTCTCCCGCACAAAATCATGGTGGGCTTTGAGTTTTGACTGATATTTCTTATAAAATCTTCCCAGATATTTCCAGATGTGCTGGGATTGTCAATTCCCAGAATGCACCCTCCCAACATAAGTGGAGAGCTTTGTGTAAATTAAGATAATTGTTCAGAGCAACAATTCCAAGCTTGGTGCTTTATGTTAGCCAGTGTATTTTATACTTTCTTTTATTTTGAACTTACAATATTCCAGGCCTACTACAGGACAAGGAAATTGGGTCAGCCATATATTAGGGTAAGGTTTCTGCAGAGCTGAAGAGATTGCATTTTTGTCTCTGTCCCTCCTCCTCCTCCTCCTCCTCCTCCTCTCCTCCTCCTCCTCCAGCTGAGCTTGGTTCTTGAATGCTACATAAATATTGCTTTGTCTTTTTTTCAAAACAGTATGGAAGTATTTTGTCATTCTAGGATCAACTTCCTAGTCTAGCTACTCCCTTGATAGTCTTCCAACCAAATACTAACTAGGTTCAATTTGAAAACAAAGCACAAAGTTGTAGTCATCCATCATTTTAAATTTTCTAAGTAATTCCTGGAAGTTGCCTCAGCCTGTATAGACATGATCAGACACACACCTACAGGTAGGGAATCTTCCATGTATGAAGGGAGCTATTATAGGTCAGATTGAGACACCCAGACTTCATGTTAGAAACGCCAGCATTAGGGGGTTTCCAAATGAGTTTGAAGAATTTACTCATGCATGGTTCAGGATGATGGTTTTGTTGAAGAACAAAGGAAGATAGCTATTTCTCCCACATCTGGAGCTTACAGGAAAATATTCAGAGAATGTCAAAGAAGCAAAGATTGAACTTGCAGTCAGGACTTTTAAGACAAATGGGACATTTGCCATATGGATTATCCCCGCTTGAAAAATTTGCTATGCACAATGTGAGCCTTGAATGCCAGAGGCTGTTGACAGTTGAAGATGAGCCACACAAACTGTAGGAGAGTATCCATAGTTCTATTGTATGCCTTGTGACACCACATCACTTCATTCAACTCAAATGACTGGAATGCAATTGAACACAGAGTAATATGAGTCAAAAGTTTCACCAAAACTTCAAATGGTCTGATTCAATTTTTTTAAAAGAAAGTGAACTGATTTGCAATATATTTATATTTGTGTAATTTATTTATTCAAGTTGGAGGAAAAGAAACGATCTTGAAATAAAATTAACTGTTATTTTAAGAATCTAAGAGGAAGCCTGTAGAATCAAAGGAAAAATCTGTAATTAGTGGTGATTTATCTAAGAAATTCACAAGCAAAGGAAGAAAACAGTCTCAATTTCCTGTTATTATGCTCTAGTAATTGATCATTCAATCATGAGAATGAACATTATCATGGCTAATAGCCACCAATATGCCTCTGTGAAATAAAGGATCTTTTGAGGTGCCCACTCTGGAGCACATACTCTGATATTTAATATAAGACAGATTAGGAGAGATTTCTCTTCAGAAGCCAACATTCAATAGAGCTATACAATTGTAGTGAAATACCACCTTTCAATATTGAGCTTATAATAACTTACATAATTTAAACAACTTGAGTTACTCCTTTCCAGACACTCATCTCTGTTTTTGAAAAACTACATAATGGAAGTGATAGTACTTGCAGCTTCATCTAGGAGTGTAAGATAGACCAGACTTGGAATCCAATTTATGTAGGTCAATAGTACTTTTATTATAAAGCTATGGTAACAGAAACTTACAAGTATCCCCCTTCCCTCTCTTTTTCTTCACAAGACCTAGGGAGGGCCTTGCCTAAGAAGCTATCTTAGAATAATGCTCTCTTCTGGACTGAGGTTACAGTTTCATTCTGAACTCACTTCTCTTTTGTCTTGATAGTGAGTCTTTCTCCTGATCCACAAAGCCATTCCTCTTTCTTAATATCAGGATACCAATCAGTGGTGGGATTCCAAACCTTTTCCTACCGGTTCTATGAGACAGTGATTTGCGCGTATGCACTCAGCACTCCAACACCGCCCTCAGTGTCAGTGCTGGTGGCCTGAGCTGTTTTTTACCTCAGCTGAGGCGCGGAAATCTGCTCTGCTGTGCAAATCAGCTGAACCAAAAAACAAGGGAATATAAGACAGGGAACGACGACGGCAGGAAGGCAGGGAAAACCAGAGGTGGTATTAGCAATAGCAATAGCAATAGCAATAGCAGTTAGACTTATATACCTCTTCATAGGGCTTTCAGCCCTCTCTAAGCGGTTTACAGAGTCAGCATATTGCCCCCACAGTCTGGGTCTTCATTTCACCCACCTCGGAAGGATGGAAGGTGAGTCAACCTTGAGCAGGTGAGATTTGAACTGCTGAACTGCAGATAACAGTCAGCTGAAGTGGCCTGCAGTACTGCGCCCTAACCACTGCGCCACCTCGGCTCTATTTGCCAGTTCTCTGAAGTATTACTGCAAAAGGCATTTAGGTGTTAAGAGATGGATGAAGAGGTATGAAGTAACCTGTCCTTGTCTGAAGAGACTATTTAGAGATTCAATCTCCATTCCTGAGAATGTAGGCTCAGAAGCTACCTTTAAAGCAAAACTCAGGGATAAAGTCTGCACAGACATTTTAGCAATTCTTTAGTTAAGGAGTTGAAAAGGAATGGCACCACAAACATACAGAGTTCCAACTGACTTTGTGGATTCAGTTCTTCATAGGAGAGAGAGGGGGGGGGGTTATCTACAGTATGCACTAATTGTTGTTTCTTCCTGCCTGTAGGTTTCATAAACAATACCCATTAAGTTTCCAGCATTTGCTCTTTTCCAAGTCAGAATCACATCCAAAACTGACAGAGAGGTCTGTTCCAGGGGTGAAATTCATTTTTTTTTTACTACAGGTTATGTGGGAATGGCTTGGTGGAGGAAGAATACTGAAAACTCCCACCCCACTCTGGGGCAAGCCAGGAGTGGTATTTGCCAGTTCTCCAAACTATTCAAAATTTTCACTACCGGTTCTCCACAACCTGTCAGAACCTGTTGAATTTCACCCCTGGGCTGTTCCAACTAAACAGCCATTCTGTCAAAATCTCAATTCAAGGCTTGACATTAAATTCAGGATTGCATGCTGGATAGTTCTAAGTGTTCAGAAGCAGAATACCCTACACTGAGATTTACAACACTCTACAACAATCTTGGTGGCAACGTGCACCAGGTCTAATACAAGCCTTTCGTAATTAAGAGTCTTAATTGCTTATCCATTAGCATCCATTGGCTCCATCAGCATAGGGAAGGCTCTGCAGAGTGAGTTCCAGACTGAAATTTTCATATTCCAAAAGCTAACAATGAAATTTCCTCAAGTTGGGGCACGAAGAATGTCTTATGCCATACAGAGGTATTAGCAAAGCTTTCTCAGTCCAAGGCACTGAATCCTTGTGATGAAATAATTTGTGTGCCCCAACTATGACAATTAAGAATCATGTGAGTCGGGAACAGGACAGTGGTGGGTTTCGGATCCTGGTACAACTGGTACAGTGCAACGGGGCAGGCCGTCCACCACATGCACTCGAGCAGTATGCACACAGCATGCACATGTGTACTTACCACCCATGATGCTCCACGATGCTCCAAATGCTCAGCAGAGCGTCGCACAGCACCGTACGCTCTGTGTGCATAAGCTCCGATTGGTGCAAATACAGTAAGGAAGGTTGGGCCGTCCGGTACTGGAACGGTACCCGGTGCTCCCAGCAGGCATGGGTACACCTGTACCGGGGCATAGTGGTAGTATCCCACCATTGGAACAGAACATCACAGGGCTGTTTATTCTTTGCCATTTTTGCAGGAATAGATCTGAGCAAGATCCAAACTTATTCTGATTAATGATAAGGACCAGACAAGGCTGGTTTGGATTATGAAAGAATCTGAAAAAGATTTGGGGGAATGTGAGGGAGATATATATATATATAGATATATATATATATATATATACATATATATATATATATATATATATATATATACATATACATATACATTTATCAGCCAGCCAGCCAGGGTGGGAGGTATATACTTAAAGTCACAACCCCTGGTATGCCCAAGTATGGGAGGAAGGTCACACTTCCACTCTCTGTCATTAGGCTCATCACAAGAGTCCATCCAGACAGAAACCCAATATTTTTTACTGTTGCCTTTTTTGTTACATTTGTTATATTTATGCTGATAAATAAATAAAGGGAGACTAGTATAGATCTATTTCAAGCTATTTAGCTCTCATCAGCTAGCCATACCCAAGTTTTTCCTTCCTCCCATACTTGGGCATACCAGGGGTTATGACTTTAAGTATATACCTCCCACCCTGGCTGGCTGATAAAGGAGTCGTTCTCTGTAGCTCAAATGGTTAACTCCCTGCCTGGGAGGCAATAGAGCACAGGTTCGATTCCCAAAAACTTGGGTATGGCTAGCTGATGAGAGCTAAATAGCTTGAAATAGATCTATACTAGTCTCCCTTTATTTATTTATCAGCATAAATATAACAAATGTAACAAAAAAGGCAACAGTAAAAAATATTGGGTTTCTGTCTGGATGGACTCTTGTGACGAGCCTAATGACAAAGAGTGGAAGTGTGACCTTCCTCCCATACTTGGGCATACCAGGGGTTGTGACTTTAAGTATATACCTCCCACCCTGGCTGGCTGATAAAGGAGTCATTCTCTGTAGCTCAAATGGTTAACTCCCTGCCTGGGAGGCAATAGAGCACAGGTTCGATTCCCAAAAACTTGGGTATGGCTAGCTGATGAGAGCTAAATAGCTTGAAATAGATCTATACTAGTCTCCCTTTATTTATTTATCAGCATAAATATAACATATATATATGTGTGTGTGTGTGTGTGTGTGTGTATATATATATATATATATATATATATATATATATATATATATATATATATATATATATATATATATATATATATATATATGTTTTTTTATTTGTGCTGATAAATAAATAAAGGGAGACTAGTATAGATCTATTTCAAGCTATTTAGCTCTCATCAGCTAGCCATACCCTTACTGGGATTTGAACCTGGGCTATATTGCACACTAGGCATACTAGGCAGAGATCTTAGCCATTAGGCCACAGGCTCTTATCCGTTTATCAGCGATATATATATATATATATATATATATATATATATATATATATATATATATATATATATATATATATATATATATATATATATATATATATGATTTTTTTTATAACCCCTGGTAAGCCCCAATTATGGGAGGAAGCTAACTGCTTCCATCATCTGTCAATTGGCTTGTCACAAGAGTCCATCATGACAGAAACCCAATATTTTTACTGTTGCCTTTGTTATATTTGTATATATTTATTTATTAAGTGTTATCATTTAATAAAAAAAACACAAATATAACAAAGGCAACAGTAAAAATATTGGGTTTCTGTCATGATGGACTCTTGTGACGAGCCGATTGACAGATGATGGAAGCAGTTAGCTTCCTCCCATAATTGGGGCTTACCAGGGGTTGTAAAAAATCTAATAGATACCTTTCACCCTGGCTTCGCTGATAACGGATAAGAGCCTGTGGCCTAATGGCTAAGAAGTCTGCCTAGTATGTAATATAGCCCAGGTTCAAATCCCAGTAAGGGTATGGCTAGCTGATGAGAGCTAAATAGCTTGAAATAGATCTATACTAGTCTCCCTTTATTTATTTATCAGCACAAATTAAAAAAAACACATATATATATATATATATATATATATATATATATATATATGTATGTATGTATGTATGTATGTATGTATGTATGTATGTATGTATGTATGTAAAATACTGTTTCCATTTCTCCCTCTCTCCCATTCTCCTTCTCCCCTTCTCTCTTTTCCCATTAAGAGTGTTATCATTTAATTTGATATTGTGCCCTGCCAGAGCTATGTATGGTCCATAACCTGATCTTTCTAAAATGACCTCTTAAAACCGGTCTATTCCTCTAGGACTTGGATATTAGTGAGATGAACAATCATGTAGAATTTGTGCTATTTTTATTTTTAAATGTTTTTGTATCACTTTATACTATATTGTTTTCAACTGTGTTCTGTGGTATGCTAAGTCATGAGGAAATTTGGCAGTCTATAAACTGAATGCATAAAAAATAAATTCCTGAAACTCATAATTTTATAAGAACTTCACATTTATTCTTTTGCATTAGTAAGGTAAAGGTTCCCCTCGCACATATGTGCTAGTCATTCCCAATTCCAGCGGGCACCTCATCTCCGTTTCTAAACCGAAGAGCCAGCTCTGTCTAAAGATGTTTCTATGATCATGTGACCGGCATGACTAAACACCGAAGGCACAGGAAACGCTGTTACCTTCCCACCAAAGGTGGTTCCTATTTTTCTACTTGCAATTTTATATACTTTCGAACTTCTAGGTTGACAGAAGCTGGGACAAGTAACAGGACCTCACTCCATTACATGGCACTAGGGATTTGAACTGCTGAACCACTGAACTTTCTGATCGACAAGCTCAGCATCTTAGCCTCTGAGCCACCGCGTCTCTTTATTGCATTGGTACTCTTCTCTAAAAAAGCTGGTGCATAAGCATACAAACAAACAAAAACGATTGAGATTTCTATGCTTTGATTTTTGTATTTGAAAGTTACAACAGTAATCTCATTTAAGCCTTGCTATAGCTTATTTGTTATTAATTCTAGGGTGGATGGTTCTAAACTAAAAATAGGGTGAGAAGAAATGAATGCAGAATGAGTGGGGGGGGGAATATGTCTTACCCCCAAAAGTGTCATTTTTGCTTTTGTTATAAAAAGCAACCAGAGGCTGTTTGGGAGAACTCAAGACATGAAAGATGTGTGAACAAATTTAGTTCTTGGCTCCTTGACAACTTCCCTCTAATTTCATCTGTTAATGAATACAACTTATTCTTGGATGACTCACTGTGTTATCAGGAGATACAGCCAACACCAAAGATGATGAAGAAAATTTGTCTTTCTCTGTTTAATCATCCACTTTAATATAAGTAATGTTTTCTTCTGGAACTCATTATTGAATAAAGCCTAAACAAATACTTAAAATGAACTAAAAGCAAGGTCTCTCTTTGAGCTGTTGAGCTTGAGTCCTGGGGAATACTTAGCTGTTCCCTTGTAAGTGGTTTTTTAATGTCCTTCTAAGATAATGTTTCAGCTTCCCGCTCTCTCTGCACCAGTGTGGAATTTTTCTGGGAGTTCCCATCTGTATATAAATAAAGTCTGAGTTGGCAACCAGCAATGACAAGCCAATGGTAGTTCAGCAATAAAATTGGTTAGTTTGTTTTTCCTGCCCCAAAAGCTATATTCCATTTGAATCAATGTGTCAATGAAAGCAGATAAGCCCAGTGAAATAAGGCCATCTTTTGTTGGTCCCCAAGCCCCTCTCTTTCTCTCCCTTTCTCTCTCTCTCTCTCTCTCTCTCTCTCTCTCTCTCTCTCTCTCTCTCTCTCTCTCTCTCTCTCTCTCTCTCTCTCTCTCTCTCTCTCGGTGTCTGTCTGTCTGTCTCTCACACACTCCAAGGTGGTAGGAAGGTTATTGTTGTGGGTTTTTTTTCTCCAATGCTATGTTTTTATTGTTTGTAATATGCCTAGAGTCCCTGATAGCGAGTAAGTGGCTATATACATTTTCTAAATAAATAAGTGCCCCTCCCTTTTTTGTCCACCCACCCTTTGCTGGAGATTTTTTTTAACCTTCCAGAAATCTGAACAAATCATTTGTACAAGAGCTACAGACAGAGAGCTAACAGTACTCCTGCTAAAGAGATCCAGTACAACTTGTGATGGTTCAACCAATATGAATTCAACCAAATATTGGCTACCAAGAGTCAGCCAATATGTGGAATTTTACTATTTCAAGCAAGAAACAAGGACAAAGCAATCACTACGTCCTCAATGCGAAAAGGAACTATATTCTTCTTGCTAGGTTATAAACAGTGACAATGTGGTCCACTATTGTCTTTAATGGTGTCTATTGTATTAAATAAACACTAACCTTAAACTTTCTACTGTGGGCTTCACCCCATTCCTAAGAGGTCTGTAAGGGGCATGCATAAGCGCACTAGGGTGCCTACCATCCCTGTCTTATTGTTCCCATTTATTTGTACCCATTTCCTGTGTTCATGTCCCTGTTTATACTTATACCTGTTATCTCGTACATGTTTGACAAACTAAATAAATAAATAAAATAAAATAAACTATGGTAACATCTGTGGATTAGAGAAGTAGCAATTACTTCCAGAAAAGCACATGCAACAGAAGAAGAATTCTAGAGAGGGCACAACACGAGACACCAGCACTGTTGATGAAGTTTTCTTATCTAGTTCAGCAATGGAATTGAAGGAGAAAAGGCTCTTTATATGCTCAAAGTCCGTGCCCTTAGGCTGCATTACACAATCTCTTGCCTTAGATCAGTTTCATGATGTGGAATCCCAGAAGTACTTGTAAAGTTCAGTATGATATCACAGATGATCACAGGAAATGCCACATCAGCTTGGCTTCTGGAGTACAAGAACTGGACCTTTAAAAAAGGGGGGCAGGGCAAAGTGACAAACACATTCTTCCCTTCCATACATGGAAACAGGAAAGAGAAGGCAGCCCTGAGGTGCTCCAAAGAGGACTTCATGTTCTGATAAATGCCTCTGTCCTCAACTGCATTTTTTTTTGCTATGAACGCTATTGCCACCTCTGCACCATTCCACTGTTTCATTTATAGGTAACAAGGCAGCTATTATCCCTAAGTTCAGACAATTACCTGAATTTCCCCACTGAGAAACCAAGATGTTGATTAACCCACAGAAACAATGCCAGTGTTGTTCTTCTTGAATGGGAACCCTGTCTACATGGTGCTGGAAGGAAACCATCTGGGTATTTGCTTTTTTTCCTGGAAGAGTTTGGTAATAGATGACAGCATTTATTGTACTTCTCAAAGCTAGCTCTTGCTTCCTAATCTACAGCAATGAGGTCAGCTCTTGGCAGGTGATTGCAACTGACTAAAACTGGTTTGTCCCTGGAAGAAAGCCCAGGTGGGCATATGAGTTGGCTTCCTTTTATAGTGTAATCCTAGTTCTGCTTTTGAGCTAAGTCTGTCTCTGGGCTGATCATGTCAACGAAAGTGGTTTCATACCAAATGGTTGAAATGCCTCCTGCATTTATCCTCCACCTTTGGTGAAATTCAAGCTGCTGGCCAAGCCTGAACGAAAGCCACGTGTCTATTTCCCCAGCGTATCATCTCTCTATCTGGACCAAGTTATGAATGGCCACTGCAAGGCTGCACCTTGCAAAGAAAGTTCAAAACATCCTTGAAGATCCAGCTCATCCTGGGCACCATATTTTTGAACTATTACCATCTGGAAGACGGTACAGGACAATAAAAACAAGGACAAATAGGCTGAAAAACAGCTTCTATCCCAGGGCAGTTGAATTCTATGGTGTAGTGCAATATGAGGTTTTCAATTTCAATTATATTGAAAGTAAAAGATGTGTGTTCGTGTTTTTATTTTTATAATTATAATGTACACTGAAGATGGCATTTAGTTTTGCTGTACTATGTGCAATGACAATAAAGTAACTAAACTAACTAAACCTTCCAGCTACAATCTGGCCAGAAAAACAAAATTACCAACAAATTGTCCTTCAAAGATGGTCTCTATGTAAAGATACAGTTGTTGGCTATTTGAAAAAGCAGCTACCATCAGCTTTGGGATTTCCAGAATCACACCTGTGTGTGGGAGGTTAATGTTGTCCTGGAGCTATTGGCTACAAGTGGTAAGAAAGCATTAAAGAAATGTGAGACATGTCGAAGATAGTATTGGCATAGAGACAGAGATCAGATATGTGGTGTGGATATTTTTTGTGTCTCCTTATCCTTAATCAGGGATTAACACAGGATTCTGGACACTTCATGTAAATAAGCTTTACATCTCTCCAGACATGGCCACAAGCTGAAGACTCACTTTGGTCTAGTGATTGAGGCACCAGGCTAGAAATCAGGAGACTGTGAGTTCTAGTCCCACGTTAGGCATGAAAAACTCTGACCATTGGGCCAGTTGCTCTCTCTCAGTCCAACTCATCTCAAAGGATGGAAAATAGGAAGAGGAAGAATATTAGGTACTTTTGCCACGTTGAGTTACCTATAAGGTAGTAAATGTGGAGTAAAAAAAAATCTAATAAATATAAATATGTAATATATGTAAGCAGGGGCAAGGGTCCTAGGTGATAAAAAAACTGTCTCCTGACAGTTATCCAGACTGGTCACCAAAATTAATAAAGCCTTTTTGTTGTTGTTGTATTATTTTCACCTAAAACCCCATATTCTATCATCCTGGGAGTGGGGAGCATTCTCTATTTCATTATTGTCATTTGTTTTATTTTACCCTTTTGCAGAAATAAATGTAAAATAATTTGAAAAATAGTCTGTCTGTCCCTCCCTCCCTCCCCTCTGTCTCCAACTCTCTGTGTGTATGTCTGTCTGTCTCTATCACCCCCCCCTCTCTTTCACACACACATGCACACACTCAACATCTTTATCTTGTGTTTCTAGAGCTAAAACTGATATAGGGCTTTGTCATTAAAAAAGCATACAAGAGGGTATTTATTTATCTAATTGCCTTTTTCAAACAGATGTCTCCCATGGGATGCTTCCATGACATATGGAGTTAATCTTATTCACATTTTAAATCAAGGACTTTAGGAAAACAAATGGCATTTGATGTGAAAAAAAATCTCCCATGAGTCAGAGAAGTTTAAATAACTCTGGATTTCTTCCTCTTTTCTTCTTCTTCTTTTTCCTTACAGAGATGTGGTAGGGTTAGAGCTTCCTGTATCCAAAAAAACCAAAAAAAGGTAATTAAAGGTTCTGTTTGCTTTTTCTTTTAAGTACAGTAAAAAGCTCAGCTCAGCAGAACCCTCTTCTTATGCAAATGTTTGTGTCTGTGTATTGACAGAAACCTTGGACATACCTTTCCTTGGTTCTCCAACTAGAATCAAGTTTTTATTGAAGCTTTTAATAGCCTCCTGGGCTGGAAAAATGCCCAGACAGTCACAGGATTGCCTGACTCATGATGAGCTTCAAAAAAAAAAAACCCTAAAACTGAAAGCATTTTTTTTTAAAGAAAGGATGCTGTTTACCAACATATTGATATCATAATAACAACCCTCCATAGCAGTTATTCATTTCAGAAGTGGGTTTCAAAGCACATTACACAACTGTGAAATGGTTTGGAGAATGCACAAAGATCATTTCAAATAGCTGACATTTCTGAAGTGTTTGAGAAGCTTGTTCAAGGTCGCCTCTGCACCCAGACAAGTAGGCTGTCATATTACTGGTTTTGTTATATTTACTGGGACAAAGTATTCTGCACTGTCACAGGGTAAATATGACGGCTTGAGAACAAAGGTAGAGATAGGTTGAAGTACTGGGAGTAGCTTTTTTTGAGATGTTTCATTTTGCAACTTTTGCAAAGTGGAAAAAAAATTCCATTTTGCAATTTAGGAAAGCATGATGGTTTAAAAAATAGTTTGAGAGTTTCATCATAGAGAGACAAAGGAGATTTAAAGAAATGGAAGAAAAATACAGTATGTAGAAAGCAAAATTATTTTCATTGCTAAATGCAGTTTACATCTAGGTACGACAATATTTAAAGGCATTTTTTTTTCCTGTTGGCAATGCAAGAAAAAGATTGGAACATACAAAAATATGTGGAGGGATTGTGATAGTGCACAAAAAATATGGGACATGGTGTTTAGAGAAATTAGAGCACTTTAGAATGTAAATGTAGATATGTCACTGAGAAATGTATTACTGTTGCTGGTGGAAAAACAGGACATAAATGAAACAAAAAAGGAATTGATTGTAAATTTGATAAAGGGAGCTAGATTAGTGATAGCTAAATATTGGGAACGAAATTGGGATATTCAAAGAAATGAGTGGTATAATGAAATTTGGAGTATGGCAACAAATGATAAATTAACAATGGAAATTACATTTTAAAAAGGGATGATCAAAGCTAACAGTTATAATGAAATATGGGGGGATTTTATAAAATCATTGTTGGTGGAAGGCAAAGGGAATAAAGAACTCAAGAATATATGTTGTTTTGGAGGGGATAAGGGCACAATTGGAATGTATTGTATATCTTTTAGTTGTTATAGATGAAGAAATATAAGGGAGAAAAAAGGATCTTTAGGGGATGGGGTGCACTGTAATATTAGTCTTTCTTTCTTTCTTTCTTTCTTTCTTTTGTATTTAAAAAAAAATAAAAAACAAAAATCATTCTACCTTCCTTATTTAATTCATTTTGTTCCTAGACAGCTTCTAAGCAGATACATGTTAAAGAAGAAAAGAAAGAATAGAGTAGACAGGCAGAGGGAGAAAGAGAATCAGACTTAATGTTAAGTTTTTCTAAGTGATTCACAGATCTCAATGTCCAGACTTGGAATTCTGTGCTGCAAGCAGTTTCGGTATTAATCAGATAGCTGTTGCCAAGGGCTACAATCTGATAATACACATATACAAAGAAACTTGGATTACTCATGCATTAGCTGTCACAGGTGTTGTTTGCTAACAATGTTTTAATTTATCATTCATTCAAGGACTGGCTGAGTGAAAGGAAGTTTCTTCCCATATGCAACACACACACACACACACACACACACACACACACACACACACACAGTCTGGAGGAATCCATATTATTTCAGAGCAGTAGCATATTTCAATATTTCTCTATCTTGCTGAGAAGTAGGGAAAAATAAAATCATGGCAATGTCAAACTACCATATTTTTCGGAGTATAAGACACACTGGAGTATAAGATGCACCAAAATTTTGAAGAAGCAAATAAAAAAAAGTTTTTGTACTCTGCAGACCTGCGAAAATGCTCCATTTTAGGAGGTGCATTTTCGCAAAAACGGGCCCATTTTTTGTCAAAAAAAAAGGGTATTCATAGCCTTTAGGAAGCTTGTAAAGTGCTCCTGGGGCTTAATGAAGTCTCAAACTTCTGGCCCATTATGAACAAGTCTTTTATTTTGTGCTGATTCAGAATAGTAGCACTTTAATTCTCTTCTGAACACTAGAAAATTATTTTTTCTGTTCCTATGCCTATCTAGTTATATAGATATATGTATGAGGGACATAGAATAATAGATTTGGAAGGGATTCTGGAGATATTCTAGTGCAACCGCCTGTTTGAGCAGGAGCCTTATTCCATTTCAGATAAATGACTGTCATTTATCTGAATTGACAATCATTTATCTGACTGACATCACTGTAGACATCACTTTTGAAAGCCTCTACTGATGGAGCACCTATAACTTCTGAAGGCAAGTTGTTCCATTGGTTGATTGCTCTAACTGTTAGGACATTTCTGCTTAGTTCTAAATTGCTTCTCTCCTTTGTTAGATTCCATCCATTGTTTATAATCTTGCCTTTTGTGCTTTGGAAAATAGTTTGACCATCCTCACCTTATTGGAACACTGCTATCATCTCCCCCCCAGTCCTTCTTTTCATTAGACTACACATACCCAATTCCTGTAACCATTCTTTGTATGTTATCAACTCTAGGTAAAGGTAAAGTTTCCCCTGCATGTGCGCGTTAGTCATTTCTGGTCATTTCTGGCTCTAGGGGGCAGTGTTTCAAAGCTGAAGAGCTAGCGCTGCCCAATGACATCTCCGTGGTCATGTGGCCAGCATGACTAAATGTTGAAGATGCACGGAGCACTGTTACCTTCCCACAAAGATGGTCCCTATTTTTCTACTTGCATTTTTATGTGCTTTCGAACTGCTAGGTTGGCAGCTGGGACAAGTAACGGGAGCTCACTCCTAATCTTTGTTTGGATTGGATTTGGATTTTATTACATTTATATGCCGCCCTTTTCCCCAAAGGGGACTCAGGGTGGCTCACAATTCAATCAGGGAAGGGGGGTACAAACAGGAAATAAAAAAGACGAAACATAACAATACATAATTTAAAAACACACAACAGTCATACCATTTGAGGCGGGGGGCAACAGCTCTTTAGCCCCAGGCCTGTTGGAACAGCCAGGTTTTAAGGGCTTTGCAGAAGGCCTGGAGGGTGGTGAGGGTTCGAATCTCCATGGGGAGCTCGTTCCAGAGGGTCGGAGCAGCCACAGAGAAGGCTCTCCTCTGGGTAGTCGCCAGTCGGCTTTGGCCGGCGGATGGAATTCAGAGGAGGCCTAATCTGTGGGATCTAATCGGTCTATTGGAGGTAATTAAGGTAGTTAAGGTAGTTATTGGAGGTAGTTAAGAAAGATTAGGGGAGAGATGATAGCAATGTTCCAATAACATGAGGAGATCAAACTATTTTCCAAAGTACCAAAAGGCAAGATTATAAGCAATGGATAGAAACTAACCAAGAAGTGCTACTTTTCTGAATCATGGATTTGTGCTTTTTTCTCCATTTACATCACGCTTCCTATGATCTGTAGCACATAAGGCAGAAAGTACTGTGCAAAAGTGCAGCCCGGATTAGATGCAGTAACTGTGTGGTAACTGACAGCCTTTGCTCCATGCAAAAAATGTAGAAAGGACAAATGCCCTAGTACTGCATAATATTTCTGGCAAACTACATGAACCCTAATAGCTACTAGTAGTGTGGCAATTGTTATCTGTGAATGTCTTACAGCTTTCAGGGGTGCTGCACTGTAGGTCACCAGATATGATACCCTGTTCATTAGGTTGAGCTATAGAGATCAACAGAGATTGTAGTATGCTGTTGATACCAAATTATATATCTCTACCCCCTGGCAAATTAAGCAATGGTCTTATCCTGGTGACTGGGAGCTATGAGGGTCTGGAAGGGGAACAAATTGTATGTTCTTGTATGTCACCCAGAATCTCTTCTTTTGAGATGGGCTGTCATATATATTTGGTAACTAAATACACATATCAAATTAGTATTGCAATTGTCTGTCCCTTTCAAAGTCACTTCTCCTCTTAACATAGTGCTTACTAAGAATTAGCAAAAATGCTTTTCAGAAGATAAATCTCATTCGCTCAACAGTACAGAGGAATCATACAAGTAGTCCTTCATCAGTGGTGGTTTCTGGATCCCGGTGCAACCGGTATGGTGCAACAGGGCCAGGCGGCTACCACATGAATGCATGCAGCACAAGCATGTGTGCTTATCACCCATGACGCTGCGCAACACCTCCGCAACACTCCAGCTGCTCGGCGGAATGTCGCACAGGCGCTGTATGCTCCGTGTGCATGCGCGGAAGCCCCGAACAGCTCAAATACAGGTAAGGAGGCAGGTGGGCAGACCCTCAGACACTTGGCAATTGGCTTATATTTATGACCGTGGCTGCATCCCAAGGTCACGTGATCCCTTTTTGCAACCTTCTGGCCAGCCAAGTCAATGGAGAAGCCAAATTCACCTAATTGCTAGATGACTAACATCACCCACAGTGATTCACTTAACAACGGGGGCAGGAAGGTCGTAAAATGGGGAAAAACTCACTTGACAAATGTCTCACTTAACAACAGAATGAGCGAATGAGATTAATCTTCTGAAAAGCATGTTGGCTCAATTGTGGCTACAAGTCAAGGACTACTTGTACTTCAATACTTTGGTGTTGACTATTTTATAAAATAGCCAATTTGTTGTTTTTTTTTAAATGAAAATATGGAATCAATGACAAAGAAGTGAAGATGTAAGGAAGAAGAAGAAGTCATATTCTTCTCTTACTGCGCAATCTAGAGAAGCAGAGAGCTTCCTATGCCAACACGATTGTAAGCCTAGAGAAGAATTATGGTAAGCATGCAAGAATGTCTTCTAGTGAATTCTTTGAGTATCAGAAGTGCTTAAAGAATTGCAATACTCTCAGCCAAAGAATGCAAGGCAGACAGGCCCTGATGCTCAAAATATTTTTAAAAGAAAGAAAATAAAAACAAGCTATTTAGTTTACATGACCAGAGATTTAGAATTGCCAAATCACTAATGTTATGAAAAGTGTACTGTCCCCTCCTTCTAACTATATTGTGGATGCCTCCTGGCCCACACTGAAGAATTTGAATTATCTTGATGGCCAAATAAGATGAGATGTTGGCAGACATCAATCCTGAGTATATATCAAGCGGGGGTTAGCAGAGAGAGAGAAAGAAGAAAATATTTACTTGTTGGTCTGCGTTGCATTTTTCCTCCCAACCACAGATATTTTTTTGATCCAAGCTGTGGTGGAAAGGCAAAGACTTAAGGAAGCTCCATAGGTGATGTTGAGAACTTTGTCAGCTATAAACCTAACAGATCTGCTGAGGTTTGGAAGGGCTGGTCATGCTGAGTTATAGGCAAGCTATTAATTTAAAAAGACCCCAAAATTGATTAATTTAATACATAATTTCATAATTTTGCGTTTTCTGATGCAGGATATGAGACTAATCCTAAAATATTCATCCCCCCCCCCGCCATAATTTCCCTTAATGTGTACTTCTTAAATTCAACTTCCTTTTTTAATGCTTTATTTAAAGACACTTTAGCCTTGGCATCCTTTTTTAAATGCACTTTTAAATTGGCAAATACACTTGCCAAAATATACTTACTGAAAAATACAGAGACTTAGAATTAAAAAGCATGCTGCCAATGCACTGGAAATTTATACAATAATAATAATAACTTGTCTCTACTGCTATATTCTCAGTGAATCTAAGATGAATGAAATAAAATTATGGAGATAAGAGGGAATGGACTTCTTTTGTGTAAGTTATACTGTACAGCACTGATGAATAGAATAGAATAGAATAGAATAGAATAGAATAGAATAGAATAGAATAGAATAGAATTCTTTATTGGCCAAGTGTGATTGGACACACAAGGAATTTGTCTTTGGTGCAAATGCTCTCAGTGTACATAAAGAAAAATAAAATAGAATACATACATTCATCAAGAATCATAAGATACAACACTTAGTGATAGTTAAAGATTACTAATAAGCAATTAAATCATGCTAGGAAACAAATGAAACAATATAAATTGTAAGGATATAAGCAACATGGTTATAGTCATAAGTGGGATGAGATAGGTACTAGGTACTAGGAAGGATGAAAAGAAGAATAGTAATACAGTCTTAGTAAATAATGACAGTGCTGTGTGAATTAGTTGTTTAGCAGAGTGATGGCATTCAGGGAAAAACTGTCCTTGTGTCTTCTTGTTCTGGTGTGCAGTGCCATCTTTCCCAGAAATACTGGTTTTTACCAATGCTTAAATTCATGCATGTATGACATATATGAGAGCCAGGATGGTCTAGTTCAGGAACGGGCAGTTAATTTTCATAACAAACCACATGAAAAACTGGGACTTTTGCGGAGGCTGCCGCTGCCCCTCCACCATTGCTCTGCCCCCTGCTGGTGCTGACCCATCCCCTGGTCAACAGTCCACCATGATACACACCACCACCTGTCTGCTCCCTGCCACCACCACCCATCAATCACTATTGCCACTGCTGTGTCCCAGACAAGAACGGCTCCCAATTTGAATGTGGCTCATAGGCCCTAAAATGCCCAGATCTGATCCCAGACCTTCCAGTCGGGATTTAGGCCTGGCTACAGCACGGAAACCGCTTTGGTTGCATTGATCAATGATCTCTGGAGAGCCAGGGATGGAGGTTATGCCTCCGTCCTAGTGCTCCTTGACCTCTCAGCGGCTTTCGATACCATCGACCATGGTATCCTTCTGCGACGACTGCGGGAGGTGGGGGTGGGAGGCACTGTTCTACGGTGGTTCTCCTCTTACCTCTCGGACAGGTTGCAGTCGGTGTTGGTCAGAGGGCAGAGATCGACCCCTAGGCCCCTGACGTATGGGGTACCGCAGGGTTCGGTCCTGTCCCCCCTCCTGTTTAATATCTACATGAAACCGTTGGGTGAGATCATTCGACGGCACGGGATAGCAATAGCAGTAGACTTATATACCGCTTCATAGGCCTTTCAGGCCTCTCTAAGTGGTTTACAGAGAGTCAGCATATTGCCCCCAACAATCTGGGTCCTCATTTTACCCACCTCGGAAGGATGGAAGGCTGAGTCAACCCTGAGCCGGTGAGATTTGAACCGCTGACCTGCTGATCTAGCAGTAGCCTGCAGTGCTGCAGTGCTGCATTTAACCACTGCGCCACCTTGGGATAAAATACCACCAGTATGTGGACGATACGCAGCTGTATCTGTCCGCCCCGTGCCAACTCAATGAAGCGGTGGACGTGATGTGCCTGGGCCTCGAGGCTGTTAGGGACTGGATGGGGGCTAACAAGCTTGTACTCAATCCAGATAAGACCGAGTGGCTGGTGTGTTTCCCTCCTACTAATTGGCCAAGTGTTCGATCTCTCAGGCTTGGGGGTCAACAGTACGCCCCTCAGACAGGGTCTGCAATTTGGGAGTCCTCCTGGACCCACAGCTGACTTTTGAACACCACTTGTCAGCTGTGACCAGGGGGGCATTTGCCCAGGTTCGCCTGGTGCACCAGTTGCGTCCCTACCTGAACCGGGAGGCCCTCACTACAGTCACTCGCACCCTTGTGACCTCTAGACTGGACTACTGCAACGTGCTCTACATGGGGCAGCCCTTGAAGAGCATTTGGCAACTTCAGCTTGTCCAGAATGCAGCCGCGCGAGCGATCGTGGGTGCACCTCGGTTCACCCATGTAACACCTATCCTCCGTGAGCTGCACTGGCTGCCTAATGGTCTCCGGATACGCTTCAAGGCGCTAGTCGTCACTTATAAAGCCCTTCATGGTATTGGACCTGGGTACTTGAGAGACCGCCTGCTGCCAATTACCTCCACCAGACCGATTAGATCCCACAGATTAGGCCTCCTCCGAATTCCATCCGCTGGCCAGTGTCGACTGGCGACTACCCAGAGGAGAGCCTTCTCTGTGGCTGCTCCAACCCTCTGGAACGAACTCCCCGTGGAGATTCGAACCCTCACCACCCTCCAGGCCTTCCGCATAGCCCTTAAAACCTGGCTGTTCCAACAGGCCTGGGGCTAAAGAACCGTGCCCCTATCTCGAATGGTATGATTGTTGCACTTTTTAAATTACGTATTGTTTTGTGTTGTTGTCAAATTGTCTGTATCCCCCTTCCCTTGTTTGAGTTGTGAGCCGCCCTGAGTCCCTCTCGGGGGAAAAGGGCGGCATACAAATGAAATAAACATAAACATAAACATTTAGTGGCCGAACACTAGGAGACTATGAATTCTGCTCCCATCTAGGATGAAAATTGGTTGGGTGAGATGGAATTACCAGGAGATGGAAAGTTCTAGTCCTGCTTTAGGCAAGAAAGCTGGCTGGGTGACCCAGGGTTAGTCAATCTCTCTCAAACCAGCTTAACTCACAGGGTTGTTGTGAGGTTAAAATAGCAGCAGGAAGCAGTATTAGGTATATCTGCTGCCTTGAGTTGTTTATAAAGCATAATCAAGTTAATATGATATAAATAAATTAAAATAAACACTACATCCATTGCTGCTATTTGTTCCATGACTAAGTCCCCTTTGGCAGATCATGGCCTTTTGAGGTAAAAAAAAATAGTTAAGAGATCAAATAGGAATGAACTAGATCCCTGGAACTATTTTGAAATACGACCAATGTGCCAGAAACCAACAATTGCAAGTCTCAGCTAAAATTAATTCCTGGCCAACTGACCTTACAAACAGCAGTCTGAGGTTTAGAATGGTGGGGGGAAAATCCCTGAGTAGATGGATTTTTTTTAACATGAAGAAAAATAACTGCGATCCAGAGGGAGGGGGAGTGCAAGAAGATTTGGCTGCAATGCTCTACAATTCACTGTGCAGTTTCAGAACAGGAGATGATCTTGCTGAGGCAGGAGAAAAACCTCAGCAACCACCTTGCTATTCCTGGATTGTGCCCACAAGCTCTTGAAAAGCTAGACAAACATACTTTAAGGAAGCCACTGCCCAAGAATATGCTAGAGTTTGGTGCTTCCTGCTGAAAAAATTTGAAATAAAAATGATTCAACTGGATACCTGCTCTTTTTTTCACCTTGGCAACTGCGGCCCATGGAGTTAAGCCTCATTATCAGTCTTGGAAGAATAGAATAGAATAGAATAGAATAGAATAGAATAGAATAGAATAGAATAGAATAGAATAGAATAGAATAGAATAGAATATATGGAATGAGAAGGAAGAGAGAATAGAATAGAATAGAATAGAATAGAATAGAATAGAACAGAATAATAGAATAGAATAGAATAGTTGGAAGGGACCTTGGAGGTCTTCTAGTCCAACCCCTGCTCAGGCGAGAAACCCTGTACCATTTCAAACATAATGCTTGTCCAATCTCTTTTTTAAAAAAGTGTTGGAACATACAAAACTTCTGGAGGCAAGTTGTTCTATTGATTAATTATTCTAACTTATTTGAGGCTTTGTTCTATTAATGATCACATGATTCAGTTAGCAGCAACAACTGTGTCAAAAAAAAGTAATAACATCTATCATGATTCATTTAAAAACTTCCTTGCCTAGCAACAGAAATTTTGGTCCCAGGTGTGATTGTAAGTCAATGACTACTTGTATTGGTGAATTACACTTTCTCCTATTGCCCTATGTAGCATCCTACTTTGACATGCAGCACAAATTATTCTTTCACAAAATGCTACGACACATTTGTTAAGACAAGCAAATCAGCTTTTTGTTAAAGAAATCTTCCATGTCCCACCAGGAAATCAAACTAGCCCTGAATAAAGCAAAGCATGGATATTTATTGTGACATCTAATGCTGGCAAAATGCTAGTTGAATTTACCAGTGCTGCTGATATGTAATGATTCTTGATCCACATAAGTGCCTTCAAACCTCAAGGCACAGAGCATTGCAACCATGTGCTCCAATTGCCAAAAGCAACCTCAGGGCAAAATAGCTAATAAAAAGATACTCAGAGGCTTGTATCTATGGCAATAGGGAATGAGGGGGGATACCAATGAATTCTTAGTGCCAGAACGTTTTTTGTTTCATTTTCTTTCCCACATTACACTAACTGTCTGATAATTTCCTCTTGGAGGTGAACAAACATTAGCTATGACTGAATGCTGTGAATCTAAATTTTAATGAGGCAGGTATCTGTGTGTTGGGAAGAGAGAGAGGGGGGGAAGGAGGGAGGGAAAGAGAGAGAGAGAGAGAGAGAGAGAGAGAGAGAGAGAGAGAGAGAGAGAGAGAAGATAGCTTGCTTCGCTCCCCCTGAACTACATTATTAAAAGAACTGGGCAAGCTGTATCCCTCATCCCAAAACCAGACACATATTTCTGGTTGCCTCCTGAACCAAAAATTGCCTCTGGTTGCCTCCTGAAGCACAAATTGTTTACCAAATTGTGTTACTATTCAAGTTCTCAACTGTGTCTTTATACTAAAATAATCAGAATTCTTTTTAATGAAATTAGCAAAAAACCAATGTTATCCAGATAAGCATTATGAAACAGATGGACATTGATATTGATTTCTAAAGTAAAACAAGATGAAGGGTTATCATCCCATAGAGATCCTGGGGAACCAGTTCCAATCAACATACAGGAATCCCCTTATTCTGTCTCTCATCCTCTTAGTAGTGGGTTAAAGCCTTCATGTTTGATAAGATATCAGGAACCAGAAGTGATTAGAACCAGAATTTCTTCAGGTTTTTTTTCCCTTTGTTGATTGCACAGATGTTTAGATTGGAATTGGCATTTTTGTTTACTTTTAGAGTCTTTCCCAAGGACAAAACTTGTTGTTTAATAATATTTATTTGGGACAGTAAGCTGTCCCAAATAAAGCTGCCTTTTTCAATTGACTGGTGGTGATTTTGTCAATGCCGATGATGCTCTGGATGTTTTGGGATTGCAGCTATTATTATTGCTGATATCTTTGTTTTCTTTTGCCGGAGACATTCTACTTCTATTTCCAGGTCTTTGTGTTTTGTGATGTTCTGCTTTCTCCAGGTATTGCCATTTCCATTACCCAGACTTGTTTGCATTTTTTCTTGGCAATTGTTAAGTCTGGGGCATTATGTTAAGTTTGGGGCAATTGTTAAGTCTGGGTGCTTGTCTGTTTGAATTCTAAAGTAGGTATTTTTCATTTATCCTGCTCGTACGCGCACAAATATGAAATCACATCCACCAGTTCTTTAGGTGGTGTTGGCCTTTATGCAATCAAGTTCTTCCCAAGAACCTAGGATATTGTAATATATCTGTGTACTATGTGCAGATCCAAACAGCATGGCCTTTTGTAGTTGACAGCCTGAAATTTTGCCAATGGACATATTTACTAAGTTTTACCCAAGATATATTTGAGGTATCACACCCAGGATGCTGATAACCATTGAGACTACCATGGCCTATTATCCACACCACTCTCCATGAGTGCTCTCCGGTGCTTCATCTTATGAAAACAAGATAGGAATGCTAAAACAGAGAAGAAGAATGGAAATTAATGCTTTCTTTAGAACTCATTTCTCAGCCTGAACGGTGCACATTGGAACAATGTTAAATCACTACCCTGGGACCTAGGAAGCAAATATTAATACTAACAGCAGCAGAAGCAGCATCAACACACACTAATTATACGCCAAGATCTACTATTTACAAAATTATCTAGATAGCAGCATCCTTATTTCTTTTACTCTTAAAAACAGTTAAATGGGATCAAGGAGAATACATTATGCATATTTAAAAAAACCTATAAAATAGTAAATAGTAAGGGACCCCAATAATCACAGTTAGGCCTTATGCATTTAAAGGTAAAGAACAAAATTTCCAAACTGAAAACAAGAAACAATATATTGGAAGAAACTGACATAAATTCAGAATAAATACTCATAAAAGTCATAGGTTTCCTCTACATATCACAAGTAACAATGCATCTGGCTCTGTAATCCCTGAAAGGACTTTTCCACCACATATCTATGTGTGACAGAGACTAATTAGAATCCCTTCTCCCCTCTTCAGGCAAACCAGGAATTTCCCACTGGTAAATTGCTAACTCCAACTATCAGTGAAAATAAGATACTGTCTCCTCCTTCTCTGATTTGTGCTGGGGATGTGGTTTTCCTACTAAGAGACATTATCAGAACAGTAGTTAAATACATATGAAGTCTAATGCTATTATTTGACTTTCAGCTGCTTCTGATATTTGCAGATTGGATGTCTGGTTCATCAAAATTGACTGAGGTTAACTGAGTGCTTATAAGTTCCTGCTTGTTACATCAATGATCATTTAAGCTATCTTGTCTTCTGCTATCCTATTTTACACGTGCCCTCAATTTTTCCAAGCCTAAGGGTCTTCTCCAAAAATTCTTGTATTTCAGCATTATGTGCCTAGAGTATTTAAGCCTTAGCTTCATTATTAGTCCTTCCAGAGAGCTATCTGATTTTACTTCATCTGAGAATAAAATGGAATAGAATGGAATGGAGCAGAGCAGAGCAGATGGGTGGGGAGCAGAGCGGAGCAGAAGGGAACAGAACAGAACAGAACGGAACAGAACAGAATTCTTTACTGGCCAAGTGTGATTGGACTAGTGGACACACAAGGAATTTATGTCTGGTGCATAAGCTATCAGTGTACATACAAGTGATAAATTATAATTATACTCCTAAAATACAATCATTACTTCTGGTTGTCCATAGAATTCTCAACAATTTCTCAACACAGCAATTCAAAGACCTTATATAATTATTAAGTCTAATGAATAATAATAATTTTGTTGTATTAGGGCATCAAAATGCTAAGGGCATGGAAAGTGATCTCTTTTATGTAATGAAGATGTTGACATCTCTTATGAGCAGATTAATAGAAAGTCCAGATTATCACCTGATAAATTGTCACACCCAAAACAAAGAATGACATGTGGTGATTCTCCTAAGTTGAATTATTTTCACACCTATAAGATAAAATCTTATCAGACTGAAGACTCTATTATCTGCAACAACAATATACACTGCAAACTATTAGGAAGTGCTGTCTTTACCCTCTGTGAGAGACATGTTCTCTCATCAATTTTGTTATATTTATTTTGTACAATGACAATAAAGATTATACTTATACATGTAATATTTGAGCTCAGTTACCTCTGAAATTCACCCCCTCCCTTCCGAGGATCCACTCCTCACTACATTCATCACAACAATATGGGAATTCAAGCCAAGGAGAGTTTCTCTAGATCAAAGCCAATGAACATACTGGAAATATTTATAAAGAGGGCTATCTCCATAACCATCCAGTATAAGTCATACATTATTTGTATGATGACATCATGGTCCTTGTGATGTTATTTAATGCCTCATGAACATCCATGGGTGATTCATATAGCACTGAATTTATTGCTATTGTTGAACAATGATACGTGCTAATGAAATTGTAAATCTTTTTGCATTATTTTTCTTCTGGATGGGGGAGCAATATATTATTTCTGGACTCCAAATTGTGTATGATTCCAAGCTAATATCTGAATTTCAAAATCTGAAACAAAAGCCATGTTGTATCAGACCAAATAATACTGAAATTGCAGATATGAGCACCATGCCTAATGTCAAATTAAACATTGTGTATTAAATATCGTGGCACGACAAAACTGCGCTCCACTAAAGCGCGCCCGATTAAACCGCGTCGCTGACGTCATCAGCAGGGTGACAACAGCGACCGCGGAGAAAAAAGGGCGCTTTAAATAGCGCTTTGAAAGCAAGCCGATTCAAGTTAAGGTAAGGGTTAGGTTTAGGGTTAGGTTTAGGGTTAGGGTTAGGTTAAGGGTTAGGTTTAGGGTTAGGGTTAGGGTTAGGGTTAGGTTTAGCGTTAGGTTAAGGGTTAGGTTTAGGGTTAGGTTTAGGGTTAGGTTTAGGGTTAGGTTAAGGGTTAGCTTTAGGTTAAGGGTTAGGTTTAGGGTTAGGTTTAGGTTAAGGTTTAGGTTTAGGGTTAGGTTTAGGGTTAGGTTAAGGGTTAGGTTTAGGGTTAAGTTTAGGATTAGGTTTAGGGGGGTTAGGTTTAGGAGTTAATTTTAGCTTTAGCGTTCACAGCGTGCTTTTTTCGTCACGCTGTGATGACGTCAGCTACGCGGTTTCGTCGAGCGCGCTTTAGTTGAATGAGGTTTTGTGGTGGAACCATTAAATATAACACTAAGTAGTTAATGCTGCATTATTTAATGAAAGTTACACATTCACTCTTGTATCTCAAAAATGCAAATGAATAATAACAATATTGATCTGTATGAAAATATTCCATTTATATTTATTTTCTTGCCAGCCTTCATTAATTTCAATTTAAAATTGCTAATATATTTAAAGAAAAAGAAATCTTCTCTAGCTCATCTAACTCATACAAAAAAAATTATGCAAAGTGAAATTGTATAATATAAGAATCTTTTAAAACTCCTGTCAAATATATAGCTTAATCATAGAATTATATTTGAGGATTAAATATTTGCAACTTGGAAACTCTGGGGAAAGCTGAAATTCATTTTCCCCTCATTTAACTAAGCATTGTATTAATTAATGCACTTCAAAGTGATTAAAAGCATTTTTTAAATAATGAGCAATACTAAGACTGACAAATTAATTGATTTATTGGTGCATGAGCACAGTCCTAAATGGATTAAAATTTGCATATTAACACAGATTCAATCTTTTGTCTATAATGAGCCACTTGTTATATTGTATCATCTTTTGAGTAGACTCAATGTAAGATAAAACAGTGAATTCAATAGATTAGTGCTACATAGGAGAGCAGAGAGAAAACTTTAAGGTATTTTTATTAGGAAAAGTAGTAGTAGCAACAGTGGTAAAATCATTGGTGCTCTTGTGGAACTCAGTTCTCCAACTGATAATGTACTGATGATACCTTTACATTTTCAGATTATGTTTAAATGTATTAATTTTTCTAATCTTCCAGACACCTAAAAATGTTTTGAGTCGGGTGATTAGAAGAGTGGAAATGTCCATCTTAACACCTTCAAGAAAACAGGGAAGGAAATGTTTATCTGAACAATGACATGAAACTTGCAATGTAGTGAAGTGTGGGTGAATACTGAACATTCTTTATTCCAGCTCAGGAGTCCAATTTAAAAAGCATTTAAATATTATTCTCGCTAACAGGAGTATATTTTTCTGTATGCACAGGATTATACAGGATTGGACAACATGGAACTATACTTCCTGCAGTCTGACCTAAGCATAGTGCATAAAATTGTTTGCTACAATGTCCTGCCTGTCAACGACTTCTTCAGCTTCAACCTCAATAATACTCAGGCAAACAATAGATACAAACTCAAGATAAACTGCTCCAAATTAGATTGCAGAAAATATGACTTCCGCAACAGAGTGATCAACGCCTGGAATGCTCTACCTGACTCTATTGTTACATCTTCTAACCCCCCCCCCCCCAGTTTCAACCTTAAACTGTCTACTGTGGACCTCATCTGATTCCTAAAAGGTCCATAAAGGGGGCGTGCATAAGCACAACAGTGTGCCTTCCGTCCCTGTCCTACTCACCCCATTTACTTGCACTCATTTCTCTTGTTAATGTTCATGTTTATACTTATACCTGTTATCTTGCACATGTTTGACAAACTGAATAAAACAAAAATAAGCAAATAGATTATGAGAATTCTCACTAGAGGCACAAAAGGCCAGGTACAAGCTATCCTTCTTCAGACCCATTATGTGAACTGCTAGCTGTAAAGGCATAAGGAAAGAGAAGAGAACAACAAACAGCAACATTTTGGGACTTATTTGCAGTGGTGATACATGCCCTTCTGAAGGACTTGAAGGACCAAGTTGGGGACAAATCATTGTAGGAAAAAATCGATCTATGCAGTCACTAAGAGTTGACAATGACTTGATGGCACTAATAAATCAATCAACAATGATTGTTGCTCCATAATTCTGTGGTGAGAGAGACAGAGAAATTTGGGACAGGTTTTAATGCACTGCTGCTGAATTTACTGCCTTCTATGAGGGTCTGCACATTGTGTTTTAAAGTTTTTCATGGGTTTTTATAACTTCTGCTTTTAGATAAAGTGTGTAAGAACCTTTGAGGAGGTCCTGACAAGAAGCAGAAACCATGAACACTAAGTTATTAACATATTAAAGGTAAAAGGTAAAAAAAATTCCCCTGTCCAGTCATATCTGACTGAAGGAAGTGGTGCTTATCTCTGTTTTCTAGCCTCTGTTTTCCAGCATTGTCTGAAAACCCCTCTGTGGTCATGAGGCCAGCATGACTATACACCGAGGTACACAGAACACTGTTACCTTCCCACCAGAGTGGTCTCTATTGATCTATTTGCATTTGCCTACTTTTGAACTGCTAGGTTTGCAGGAGCTGAGGCAAGTAACAGGAGCTCACCCCATCGTGTGATGCTCAGGTCTCAAACCCAGGTTGTCAACATTTCAGCCTACAAGCTCAGCATCTTTAACCACTGAACCATGGCACTCCCCTATGATTATACTAATAGCCTTGCAAGTGTCAAAAGCACCTATCCTCTCACTTAGGTTTACTCTTCTGAAATCTAAGGAAGTCCCTTCTGTAATGTTTTCTCCAAACCCACCACTTTTCCCGTTGTCTAGGCTAGGCTGTCATTGTGCTTGGTCTTCTGGTTGTCTCCCAAGGTCATTCTTACATACCACTACAAAGTGATATCACTTTAGAACTTGGATGTCAAACTCAATCACGTCACATGATGCATTGTGACACATTGCAATGTTTTTTTGCCTTACCGGAGTCAGGGTAGGCATGGCCTGCAGTAGGAATGGGATCTTGCCATTTTAACAACTGGTTTGCTGAGCGTGCACGCCTGGCGTGCCTGACATGCTCTGTGTGCGCATGCGCATGAACAGTTTACAGGAAAACAGTTGAGGCGTGGCAATCCACTCTTCTGCACTGATCAGTTGGGCTAAAAAACAAGGAAATATAGATGAGTATAAGCCAGGGACCCACCTGAAGGTTGGAACAAACCGGTTCACTCTCAGCTGATTTTCAGACCTACTGGTTTGCCCAAATAGACCGAGCCAGTAGAATCCCACACCAGCCCTGCACATGACGCATCTGGCCCATGGGCCACCAGTTTGACAGGCCTGCTTTAGAAAGTATCCATTTATCCATCCCTCCATTCCAGCCTACGTGTCAATTTTGTTATCTGTAGCAGCTGCCTCTTAGATGCTGCAGTCCAGGTTCCTCCAGAAAACCTGTGAGTGACATAATAATATTGCAAAACACAAGGCAGAGACTCGGATTCCATCAGGGATTTGTCACATTTCTGCCCTTATATACCTCCCTGTGCAGCCTTCCTCAAAACTACGGAATCCACCTACAAATTTTGCTGGGGGGAAATAAAAGGTTCTTACTATAAAACAAAAACAATCCCCCTTTCTCCACCAAAATGTCAGGGGCATCTTCTTTCTAAAAAATGGAAGGCTGGAAAAAAATGTAGACCTGGCCTTGCAAATAGGGAAGGAATGGTTGATTCTCTTTGATAAGACAGAGAAAAAGTCTGACAAATTTTTATTTTAGTCTAGAACAGTAGTTCTCAAACTTATGAGTCGGGACCCCTTTGGGGGTTGAATAACCCTTTCACAGGGGTTGCCTACAACCATCGGAAAACACATATATTCGATTGTCTTAGGAACCGAGACACCAATTTTATGGTTGGGGGTCACCACAACATGAGGAACTGTGTTAAAGGGTCGTGGCATTGGGAAGGTTGGGAACCACTGGTCTAGAAGATTAAATATCATTGGAGTCCCCACCTTGTCTTGCCTACCTCAAAGGGCTGTACTTTTCTGATTTGAGATTATCCTCTTTTCTCCACCCACATTTAGTGCTGCTAATCTTGAAGAATTCAGTCAACCAACATCTGTCCTCTGAACCCTCTAGATCAGTGATGGCGAACCTGTTCGGCACTGAGTGCCGAAAAGGGAGTATGAACATGTGTGTCTGAGTTGAAACTAGGAAGAGGAGCTTCCCAGGGGGCATGTGCACGCTGGACAATGAACTTCCGGTTTCCAGTGCACACATGTGCACCAGCCAGCTAATCTTCCAGTTCCTGGTATACATGTGCGAACAACGATCAGTTACCCAGCATGCATGCTTATGATGGAAAACGGAAGACAAGCTCTTCCAGTTTCTGGCACTGCTGCATGCATGAAGGTCAGCTGATCATATTGCGTGCATGCACTCCAGAAACCCGAAAGAGAAATGGGTGCTGCC
The DNA here is from genome assembly GCF_009769535.1 of Thamnophis elegans. NCBI lineage: Eukaryota > Metazoa > Chordata > Lepidosauria > Squamata > Natricidae > Thamnophis > Thamnophis elegans. The sequence goes on along the minus strand of NC_045558.1, from coordinate 16,654,135 downwards.
ACGCATGCCAGGCAACATGGTTCTATGTGCCACTTTGGCCACGCATGTGTACAAATCTCAGTGATTTCTACACTGGTGTTTCTCAGCCTTGGCAGATTGAAGATGTGGGAACTTCAATTCCCAGAATTCCCCAGCTAGCATGGTTGGCTGTAAAATCCTGGAAGCTGAAGTTCACAGAACTTAAAGTTGCAAGGTTGAGAAGCACAAGTGGCAAAGAGACAACTGCCATCTACTATTCATTAGGATTTTCACCATCAAAATCTACCATCTTTTCTTGCCTCAGATTTGTGCCTGAATTCTTACATATGGAAGAGTTCTAAATCTAATTTCTTCCAACATGACATTTTAATCTTGGGGTTGCAGTAAAAGGGCACATCTTATATTTCTGTATAAGTGGCACCAATCAACATTAATTCATAGGTATGCTCCAAGATCTCCTGGGGTTATTAAAACAAGAAAGACTTGGGAATATTTGAAAAATGGTTTCATGACATGCATACTGAAAGCACACTTTATGCTGGACCATTTTTCTATTTTTCAGAAACACAAAAAGAACAAAAGTTGAATAGGTATTTGTTGGGAACACTTTTAGCTTGTTTCATAAACTACTAAGCAGCTTTTTGTTGTTAGTTGCAAAGTCGAATCCAATCCATCATGACCTCATGGACAACGTTCCTCCAGGCCTTCCTGTCCTCTATCAACCTCTGGAGTCCATTTAAGCTCATGCCAACTGCTTTGGTGACTCCATCCAGCCATCTCATTCTCTGTCGTCCCCTTCTTTTTTTGCCCCCAATCTTTCCCAGCATTAGGCTCTTCTCCAGTGAGTCCTTCCTTCTCATTAGGTGGCCAAAGTATTTGAGTTTCATCTTCAGGATCTGGCCTTCTAAAGAGCAATCAGGGTTGATCTCCTTTAGGACTGATTGGCTTGATTGCCTTGCAGCCCAAGGGACTCACAGGAGTCTTCTTAAGCAGCTACCCTGGGACATAAACAGTCAATTCCAACTCCAGATTCTGATGGTTCAAGAAAGGAGATGCAGCAAAATAATTTGAATATGTTCCTCATTTTCCCATAATAGGATCTTAATCTTCTTAAGAATCTTGTTGTAGAAGAAACCCCCAGAATGTGTATATAATGTTCCCACTTCCTATTTTCCCAATACCAACCCTTGAGGTGGCTTGGGGTGAAAGGAACTGGCCCAAAGATAGCTTTTATGCCTAAGGAAGAACTGGACCTCCTGGTCTCTTAGCTTCTAGTCTTGCACTTTAAACCCTCCACAAAACTAGTGCTCTCTTAATATTCCTACATAACATCTTGTACAGGCAGTCCTGGACTTACAGCCATTGTTTAACTGTTCAAAATTAAAACAGCACTAAAAAAATAAATGGTACCGGTCCTTGCACTTATGACTGTTGCATTATGCTCATGATCATGTGATCAAAATTTGGTGCTTGGCAACTGTCATGCATTTATGATAGTTGCCAGCATCCTAGGGTCATGTGATCACTATTTACAATCTGACACCCCATAAGCGGAGTCAATGGGGGAAGCCAGATTTACTTTAAGAATGTATGGTTTACTCATCAATTACAGTAATTGCTTAACAACAATGGAAACAAAGGTCCTAAACTCAGGCATGACTCACTTAATAATTGTCTTTTTTAGCAACAGAAATTCTGCTCCCAGTTGTGATTGTAAGAGGAATACTACCAGATAGACAGAGATGATAGCAATAGAGACAGAGATAGATAGATATCTCTATATCTGTCCTCCTTTATCCTATTTATCCTATCTATCTATCAATTCACCCATCCATCCATTCATTATCTATCTATCCATCTATCCATCCATTATCTATCCATCCATCCATCCATTATCTATCTATCCATCCATCCAGCAATCCATCCAGCCATTATCTATCTATCTATCTATCTATCTATCTATCTATCTATCTATCTATCTATCTATCTATCCATCCATCCATCCATCCATCCATCCATCATCTATCTCTGTCCGTCCATCCATCCATCCATCCATCCATCCATCCATCCAACCAACCAACCATCCATCCATCCATCCATCCATCCATCCATCCATCCAACCAACCATCCATCCATCCATCCATCCATCCATCCATCCATCCATCCATCCATCCATCCATCCATCCATCCATCCATCCATCCATCCATCCATCTATCTATCTATCTATCTATCTATCTATCTATCTATCTATCTATCTTGCACCCAAGCCACAAGCAGGTTGCAACTGTTATGTTATTTACAGAGATTATACCAATGTGCCATTTTCTGGTTGAATGGTAGGATATACAAGAAATAAACCAGCAAATCCATCCCTGAAAATGACACACTCCTTTTCAGATTGGTATTTTCTGCCTTTGTCTTTTTTTAACCAATTTTTATATGCCATCCAAACCCATTGTGTTTTCTGTACCTAAAAACCCATGCCCCTGTGATTTAATAGCATATGGGAACCCCCCCTTCCTCTTCAGAATTGGTAGTTCCTTATCTCCCAAAGCTCTATCAAATAAAATAAATTGTGCAAAAATCTAAAAACAAAATTCATGAAGCAAGCTTTAATTTTGCCCTCTAATGGTTTGTTCTGTAAGAAGAAAGTGAATAATTAAGACAGCTTGGCCGGTTCCCACACTTTCTTCTACCAATCCTCCTCTACAGCTTTTGAGCAGGAACAATGCAAACAAGGCTATAATATATGAAGACAGCTATTTCAGAACAAAGCACCAAGTAAAACAACCTTTTATTTTTTTTTGGAAAATGGGGGGGGGGGGGGCAGAAGAGACCTTAAGGATTTGTTTATATTTGAATGCAAATGTGTGTCCAAAAGGAATAGCAGAAAAGGTGCAGTGTAGATCCTATAGGGTCCTTTTGAGTTTTCATAAAAGTGTAGTGTGTGTTTGTGTGTCTGTTTGGTGCCCCTTCCTTGGGTAATTTCTCAACTATTATTCACCATTGTGAGAACGCTGGCAGAAAAGAGAATAGCTCCAATTTTCACTCTAATGTGTTTGGCACACTTCCAGACGTTGAAAGGAACTCTCTCTTTCTCTCTCTGTTTGTGTCTCTGTGCGTATGTGTGTTTGCTACAAAAGTGAGATTAGAAGCTAAGGCCTACATCTTTGTAAATAGCAGGATTCTTAAAAAAGGGACACAATTTTCTGTTTTCATTTTTTTTTTAATTCTGTAATTGCATATAGTAACAGAGTATAAGTGGATCTGGTATATCAACGTATGTGTGTTTATGTATGTGTGTATGTGCATACACACACACACAAATAGCAGTATAAAATTAGCTGATAGCTATGTGAGCTCTTTGGCTTGATCTAGGAGACAATCATATACTTCTTGCTTTCTGTTGATAGTTGAAATTATAAGATATGATTGGAAAAAAGATCTTATTAGTAAGGTGTTCCAATAAAGCCCAGTGTAGTTACTAGGATCAGATTACTCTGATGAGATCCAGTAACACAATAGAGCATTTGTTTGTCAGTGTCTACAAGTCTTGCTAGCAGCCATGGAATTTTGTTGCTGAGTTACACTCCATTGAATTTTATTTATTTATTAAATTTCTATGCCCGATCACACTTGCATCACTCTGGGTGGTTTAAAAATAAAACAAGACAATTATATAAAAGCTGTAGTTAAAAAGAAAGTTAAAAACAGAATTCAAGCAGAGTTAAAAATAACAACTGTAAAGTTAAAAGGCAGAAAGAGCCAATGACATAACCCTCTTAAATGCCCACACTGCTAGTCAGCAATCATAAAAAAAAGCATTTTTATCTCCAGGATCTACATTTGAGCTTCTTCAAAAACACCAGGTGAGCTATTTTAGAAAATAAAAATTTTAAACTAGATGGAACTTCTGTTTTGATTTAATAGCAGAGCACAAATGTTTTGGATTGTGAGGTGCTGAAATCATTTGAAGAAATAGTATTTTTGTTGCATTTTTTGTAGTAATAACTTTCAAACATTATTTAAATGCATCAGTGTTAGACAATCAGCTGTGGAGCAGGTTGAACAACAAAAGAGCCAGAGATAAAAAGACTGCTGAAAAACTGAATACGTTTTTAGCTGTTGAAGATGCAACCTAGATAACTATAATGAATTGAAATGTGTATGAAGGCACTCTGAACAGAGTAAGAAGTAATAAAATAGTGAAAAGAGAAATAGTTTTAAGCTTTGCTGACAAGTTTAAGTTGAATGCATCACTGCTCCTGGCCACTAAGCACCTGGAAGCTGGAATTCAAAGGTGAAAATTGTTTAATTATGTGCCCTCAAGTCCGTGTCAGCTCCTACTGACCACAAATATCGCTTTCAATAGGAGAGAATATTTGTAGCTCAGGTTGATCTGTGAGGCTCTTGGTGCTAACTTAACTTGGTTGTTTTCTTGCAGACATTTCATTACCCAAGAAACAGAGGTAGGTTCCTACTGGTTCGGCCCGGTTCGGCCGAGTAGGTAGTAACTTGGCCTGCCATTCCCCCGAACCGGTTCTATCAATAGTGATTTTTGTTTTGCACATCTTGATATGTGCAAAACAATCTTCATTGCAAATTCATTTTTCCTTTTCTAATGCTGTGCACATATGCAGACTTTTTCTAGTGTAAACTTTTTTGCACCGAACCAGCAGTAATACTGGTAGCAACACACACATGCCAAGAAGATAACATAATCAACACCGTTACTTAGTTAAGCAATGAAATATTTGTAATAAAACAACCACACTCAGAGAGCATCAAGGACCCCCAATCCAAAGACATTTTTCTCTTTACCAGGAGTGTCAAACTTACGTCATCAGAGCATTGACGTATTGGGACATTTTTCCTCCTTCGCTAAACCAGGCATGGACATGCCCAGCACAGGATGCATCTGGCCCATGGGCCAGGAGTTTGACAGTCCTGCTCTTTACAATCTGTTTTAAATTATGCACCCATTGCCATTATATAACTGAGTCCATTCACCTTGGTTATGCTCTTGTTCCTTCCTTTTTTTACCAGCTTCAGTCTTTTCCAAAGAGTTGGCCTTCACATAATATCTCCTATGTTGGATGGTTTGAGCCTGATCCCTTGTGCCTCTTCTAATAAAAGTATTTATCAATTGTTAAGTGTCACGCCAGAATGTTGGAAAGTACCCAATGTATTAGCAACAATTAAATTATTAAAACATAGAAAAACATGTTTTCCTCAAGAAGAATCAATCCATTTTTTCTGCAAAAAAAAAAATAGTAATAAGTGTTCCTCACTATTCTTAGGACACTTTGAAACTGTCAATAAGCATGTGAAATGGATTGATATGGAAGACTTTGTTTACTTGTGCTTTCAAAAGGTTTGTAGTCAAGTTTTTCACCCAAGGCTCCTGACTAAGCATAGAATTCATGATTCATAAAGAAAAATAGTCTTATGTCTTGGTAACTGCTTAAAAAATGAAAAAATACAGAAGAAAAATAAATGGGTGCCTCCCACAAAGGAGGGATGTAAGACATTGATTCTTTCAGGGAGCTGTCTTACGACCAAGAATAAGAGAACAGTGAACACACACATCCCTTTGATGAATACCAAACCTTGAAGATGTGATAAAAAAAGAGTTTAAAAAAACGAGTTTGCCTCTGTTTCCCCTAATCCATTTGGAATCACTGGACATGTAATCTTTGACTTATGACCACAAAATTTCTGTTACTAAACAAGGCAGTTGTCAAATGAGTTGTGCATGACTTTGCAAAATGTGGCAGGATTGTTAATTGAATCACACAATCGTTAAGTATATCTGGCTACCCCTGTTCACTTTGCTTGTTGTAAGCGAGCCGGGAAGGTGGAAATGACAAACACATGATCCAAGAACATTACAGTAGTCATAAGTTAGTTTGTTTGTTGCTTTATATTGATATAAGAAAATCTGTATGGCTGCCAAATTTGACTCTGGGCAACTTACAAGGATAAAAGTCCAATACAAACAATACAAATACAATACAAAAACAATTCAAAACATGCCAGTTGCCAAGACCTGACTTTTGATCATAGGACTATGAGGATGTTATGACAGTCATAAATGCAAAGTAGTAAATCATTTTTAGGGCCATTGTAATTGTTAAAAGTTGCTACTGCAATGCACTCTACATGGGGCAGCCCTTGAAGAGCATTCGGAGACTTCAGCTTGTCCAGAATGCAGCCGCGTGAGCGATTGTGGGTGCACCTAGGTACACCCACGTTACACCTATCCTCCGCGAGTTGCACTGGCTGCCTATTGGTCTCCGGATACACTTCAAGGTGCTAGTTGTCACTTATAAAGCCCTACATGGTATTGGACCTGGGTACTTGAGAGACCGCCTTCTGCCAATTACCTCCCAAAGACCTATTAGATCCCACAGATTAGGCCTCCTCCGAATTCCATCTGCCGGCCAATGCCGATTGTCGACCACCCGGAGGAGGGCCTTCTCTGTGGCTGCTCTGGCCCTCTGGAACGATCTCCCCATGGAGATCCGGACCCTCACCACCCTTCAGGCTTTCCACAAAGCCGTCAAGACCTGGCTGTTCCAACAGGCCTGGGGCTGATGAGTTCCCATCCCCACTCGAACTGTGTGGCTGTTGACTGTTTTTAAATTGTTTCCATATTTTGTTTGTTTGCCTTTTGCTTTTTTCTGTATTATTCCCTTCCCATTTGGTTTGTTAGCCACCCTGAGTTCCTCTGGGAATAGGGCGGCATACAAGTGTAATAAACCTTGAACCTTAAATCAATGATTGTAAGTCACAGACTACCTGTAAGAAGTAACCCACATTTTAATAAATTTGTACAGAAGAGATTTGAGAAAAGAACTAGGCCAATTTCCTTGGAAAGAGGAGTTAAAACAAATCATCAGATGTTCATTAAGATAAGAGTATGGTGTTCTCATACAATACAGGCTCAGCTGTGAGATTTTTCCCCCCTGAACTTGTAGAAAGTCCCCCATCCCTTTGAGTAGACTACATTGGAGAAGAACTCCAACAAGTTACACAATTTAGGCAAGTGCCTAGAAGCTAGGAAATTGTTCCAATGAATAAAAAAGACAAATATACAAGTAGCGTAGAAATATATTCTTATCTTAATCTATCCTGCTTTTAGATAAACACTAATGGTACATAAACTATCAAAAAAAATTATTATTATTCATCACCGCACAGCAGCCAGATGTTCAGTCTGGGTTTGGCATTTTTGTCTACCTATTGAGTCCTTACCAAGGACCTGGAATAGACAAATCTGTTGTTGTAGTAGTTGTTGTTATTGTTATATACTTTATTCATTAAACCTGAAATTCAGTCAACTGAACATTCAAAAATGTGTCACAAATACCATTGACTGGTACTGATGGTTGATACAGGTTGCTGCCAGCTTCCTAGGTATCAACTAAGTACCTTCTTAAAATATATGATGTTCCTGGTAGCACAGTTTTTTGCAGTTCTGATGGTGTTATTGCAGAAAGCGGAAATTTCTTGATGTGTTTTGTAAAATTATTGGATGTTGTTTTTGTTATTATTATTCCAATCAAAAGGTTATAAATCGAAAGGTTTATGTATCTAAGTCAGCCTCTTTGAAACTTCTTAAATAGAGCAGATGTTGTAATATAATCCAGTCTAGTAAAATAAAGTGGATGTTGATATACTTTAACAATGATATGAATGCTTTGAGATACATGAGTAATATATGTTTGCCCTTGGTATAAAATTTAATAGTTTCCATGCCCACTGAAAATATGTCATGAAATAGAATTAATCTACTTTTATTAATTCAGTAAGAAATTATTCTGAAAAGGAAGTGGAAGTTCAGAATTAAGGTCATTTTCTGCTCCAATTTCTGAAACAAGAAATTTGTCATACCCATTTTACGGAGAGGAAATTGAGACTATAAATTGTGGTTTGCCACCTTTTTAAAATCTGATATTGCAACTTATTTATCTTTACCATCAAAAACTCATGGCAAAAGGAAGGAAGTCAAAGCAGGGTTTTTAAAAAATCAATTTACTTTGTGCATTAGTTGAGGCGTAAACAGTTCTCATAAGAAAAGCCCCCCCCAAAAAAAAATCCCCATGCAAAAACATACCCTTTTAGCCTTTCTTCCAACTTAAAGATTACAAAGGAAGTCTAACTTAACAAATTACGTGTCTCGTTTCTTTCAGCTCATATGCAGATGGGCATCCTTTGTTATCCCAATATTTGCTGAACTATAATTGTCACATGACAGATAGAATTGCTGGGTGCTGTATATCAGGGACTTAATCATTCAGCCTTGGTAATTTCCATCTAACATCTGCTTCTATATGTTTGAATGTTTTGTTTATTCATTTATTTACTTTCTGAAGATTTGAGGGACAGCAGTAACCTGTAAGAAATCATAGCCTGGTGATTGTAATTCTGAACAGAAGTACATATGAAAAAAAGGGGAAATTCTAGCCAGGTTTTCCTATATGCACAGAGATTTAGTTGTTCTTTTTGGTGGCAATGTTCCCTGTTTTTTTCTTCTCCTTCCCCTATATGGCTGTCCTTGTTTTCTGTTTTTCAAAACACACTATGAATCTTTTGAAATCCACTGTATTTTATTCAACTACCTAGGATTCTTTAGAGAAAAATAATCTAAAGTCAAACTAAAGTTAGAAAGGGAGTACCATAACTTTTCTCCCTTTTATGCAGCCAGAAATATATTTTCTTACTGAATCCCTCCTTACTATTGTCAATCCAGTTAAAGTTTGTGTTTAAGTGTGAATGTTGTGAGATCCCAGTTTATCTGATGAATTGGGTCTGCTGTAAATGCCACCAGCTAACATTGTCATCCACAGTTTGCACCCATTTTTTGAAGGAAGTGGTTTTATACAACTGGGTTTCAGTTAACATTAGCGTTAGTATTTCTGCAGAAAAATGTAAGCACTGCCCTTTGCTAAGTTTCTGTGGCCCAACAACTACCTTTTTTTAGTGAAAATTCAAGGCAGTTCACCAGCAGAGCTTAGAAGTAAATGCTTTCACCAGCTGCAGAAGTAGACAATCACAGAAGTCAAAGGTTATATTTATTAGTCATGCTAAGAAGCACCTATAGCTCAATCTTCCATGTATTTTTCCAATTTTCCTCTAAAACCATTTAACCATTAAGGCTTAATATGCCTCATTACAGAACATTTCATTTAAAAAAATGTATTTTGTGTGAAGAAACAATCTAAGTTTAATTCTAAAACTGAAAACAAGAAAAAAATTGAATTAAATTGAATTTTGTGTGTTTGTATGTGTGTGCGTGTGGTGTGTGTGTGTGGATGTGTGGTGTGTGTGTATGTAGGATGTGTGTGTGTGTGATGTGTGTGTGTGTGGATGTGTGGTGTGTTTGTGTGTAGGATGTGTGTGTGCGTGATGTGTGTGTGTGTGTGTGTGTGTGTGTGTGTGTGTGTGAGAGAGAGAGAGAGAGAGAGAGAGAGAGAGAGAGGAAATGAATTGCAAATACATACAAAGGAGTAGGGCTTTGTTACAGAGGTGGGTTCTATTCGGTAGAACCGGTTTGTCAAATCTACCGAACCGGTTAGAAGAGGTTCCACCAGTGGACCTGGAAAGCAGGCCACACCTACAGAAGAGGTTCCAAAAAATTTTGAAACCCGCCACTGGGTTTGGATATGATTATTCTACACTATCATGCTCATATTTATAAAACTCAGTGCCTCTGTGAAAGGTAAGGATGACTACTGTGTTTGTGGTGCAATCAGAACATTGCGTGTTGAAGTTGTTTTAACGCAAACCAAAGATGCCTTTTAAAAACCAAGTTTACCTCATATTCTTATGCATGCCAGTGCTGTGTGTGAGGTAATTTAAGGTGGTTCTGACAAGTGTTGTCGGCATCTTCATATCCGGTCACATGGGCGGCAAGCCACTCCCATCCAGTCACATGGGCGGCAAGCCGCTCCCACAAAGGAGGCCACACCCACAGAGTAGGTTCAAACAATTTTTGAAACCCACCACTGCTTTGTTAGAATAAGATATTAATGTTAGAATAACACAGTAGTAAGGAATTTTGAACTAACCATGTCAAGTAAGAATACTTGATGTCTGTAGACTTTATCAGTTGCATTTTTGCATCATAAGTAAACCATCAAGTTTTCTGTACCTTAACTAGAAAAGGTTTCCTTTTCTTTCTTAGCAGGTATATGGAAGACTTTTTTTTAAATTAACTTTCTGGAAATCCTGGAAAGTATTTGGCTCCTCGTTAATGTTTGAGTATTTCCAACAGTTTCTAGGTTGAATGGGTTCATTAAATTATTGAAAGAAATCCTTGAATGTCCTCCATGAAGTCAAATCGAAAAGATGAATAAGGTACATATTTATCCATAAACAGGAAATAAAATTCAATGGGAGAATGGTTTACAGTATATAGCAGAGTAGAATTCTGGCCAGTTACTTTGTGCCAGGGGATTGGTTTGTTCTGTGGAGAAAGGTAAACATACAAGTCTTGCTAAAGGTTCGTTTTAATGCCTTATAAAATGTTACTCTCAAGCCTCCTCCCTCCCTCCAAAAAAGTCTCATTTTTCCTTGCATTTGGGTATTCATAACCAAGCAAATTGATGTTTTGGAGCTAGAGTTTGCAAAAAGTATTATATTGTTTTGCAATTGCACTGGAGTAGTTTCTTCTAAACCAGAGTTCTTGAAAGTTGATGACTTTAAAATTATGGACTTCAATTTCCAGCATTCTCCAGCCAGCATGTTTCTATGTCTGAAAAATAAACACTGATCTAAACTGATTCCAAGATCTGTTCTTCCCTAATGTGATAAACAAAAATAGATCCAATCTATTCCAACCTCACTCATCCTCAGCCCAACAGGATGGGTTGTCAGGCAACTTACAATTTTACAATGAGATGAATTTGACTGAATCTCACTGAGTTGACAGAGTGTTTTTCAAGCCATGCTTTTTTTTCCAATCAGAATTTTATCACCCAAAAATGAAATTTTGTATGTATAGGTTAAGTCAGTTGCAAATGTTGTGGTGGTTGACACTCCCCTGCTTTTCCAGGTGGGTGAAAATCCTTTTCAAACTAGCATTGCAGCTAGTCCGTAATAGCTAATGCTAATGTCCATAATAGCTAATGCTAATGTTTAATAACACAATCATGTGTGAGAATGCCAGACCTTCACAGTATAGATAATTTTTGACCTATGACCACAACCTGAATCAGAATTTCCATTATTAACCAAGACAGTTATTAAGTGAGCTATTTCTGATTTTACAACTTTTTTTGCCATGACTGTTAAGTGAATCACTGCAGTTGTTAAATGAATAATGTGGTCATTAACCAAATCTTTCTCCCACCAAGGGACTGGGTGATTGTTACTTCTTAACTTTCTAGTACATCCATTCTTTTACAAATATTTTTTAGAATAGGTAATCCTATCACAGAAAGTTTTAATGGTATGTTGGAGGTATATCATTTTTTAAACAGAGATATATAACAGGGGTGAAATGCTACCAGTTCGGACCAGTTTCCCCCAACCAGTAGTAAAAAAAAAAAGCTACCAATCCACCCAAACCAGTGCTAAAAAACGCTACTGATTCATCCGAACCAGTAGTAAAAAAAGTGCTACCATTGTGGGTGAACTGATATTTACGATGATCAGCTGTGACGCACAATTTACATTAGCTAAAAAGAAGGATTTCCTGCTTTCTAGCTAATCTAAACCACACGGCACAGTGGATTCCCCCCCCTTTCTGTTCTACTTACCTTTCCAAACATGCTTGGTAGCAGGCTCAACCCACCTGCCCGGACATCATGACATCCATTTTTGATGCTCTACACATGCGAGGGAGGTTTGCTGATTCACATTTGCGAAGGTCCATGCGCTCACATTTATGAACTGGTAGCAAAGGTTAAGTAGATTTTACCCCTGATATGTAAGCTCTAGCAAAATCATAACCAAAGAGAATGACCTGTAGCAAACCTTCAAAAGAGGATTGTAAATGTATGTGTAAAGAGAAAGTGATATTAAATACTTCCTGCTTCACAATCATTTTAGTTCATTGTGATCTAATAGGGTTACCTCTAATTTCCAATGGAGGGAGAAATGTAAAAGAATCACCAACTAACATGTATTTCTTTAGCACCTCTTGAATATATTTCATATGTGAATATTTTTTTCTGCTCCATAATTAATCATCTGTTCTTTCACTGCAATATAAGTATGATGCTATTTATTATTGGTTTATTCATTTTCTCCATCACATTAGCAAGTGAAGCTTCGGGTAATTAAATGAATGTATTATGTTACATTCCTTTGTTACATTCCTATGTTACATTTCTACATTCCAATATTACATAAGGACGTGGTGGCTCAGTGGCTAAGATGTTGAGCTTGTAGATCAGAAAGGTTTGCAGTTCAGCGGTTCAAATCCCTAGTGCCGCATAAGAGAGTGAGCACAGTACTTGTCCCAGCTTCTGCCAACCAGCAGTTTGAAAGCATGTAACAATGCAAGTAGAAAAATAGGAACCACCTTTGGTGGGAAGGTAATAGCACTCCATGCATCTTCAGCATTTAGTCATGCTGGCCATATGACCACAGAGATGTCTTCAGACAGCATTGGCTCTTTGGCTTTGAAACAGAGATGAGCCTACCCTCTAGAGTCAGAAATGACTAGCACATATGTGTGAGGGGAACCTTTATCTTACCCTATTATGTTACAAGGTTTAGATATAAATAGCAGCTGGAGAAATGCCTGCAGTTCAACTACACCTTCTGAGTGATCAAGCCAACTAAACCCTTTGTCAACAGTTCAAATGATGAACTTGTGGCAGTAAAGTGATAATAATGCTCCAAATGAATCACCATTGTCCTGGAAAGATCCGTTTCAAGGGCACAAAAGAAAAATAACTGGGCAAAGAGAAGAATCTCTTTATTATTAATAGTTCAATTCAGAATTGAATTATTATCTTGCTGGCCCAGAAAACAAGGGGAAGAGGATTAAAATGTCAAGATCACAGTTGCGACTGTGTAATGTAATTGTGTAATGGGAGCCCTTGTTTTGTTTTGATGGAGTAATAGAATAACAGAGTTGGAAGGGACCTTGGGGGTCTTCTATTCCAACCCCTGCTCAAGCAGGAAATCTATACCATCTCAAATGATACAGCTTCTGGAAGCAAGTCATTCCACTGATGAATTGTTCTAACTGTCAGTAAATTCCTCTTTAGTTCTAGTTTGATTCTCTGTTTTTAAACTCTGCAAAATCTTTATTAGTTAATTCAGATCATCACCAACCATTTCCAGATTCCCCTTAATGGTGGTTAATAACCTATTTACATAGTCTTTCCACCTCAGTATGAAGATATCCCAATCCCCCATTATCCTTTACAAAAGACATATTTGTTTATTTATTTGTTTGTCAAACACGTACAAGATAATAAGTACATAAACATGAACAAAGGAAGTAAATACAGATAAAAGGGGACAGTAAGTCAGGGACGGTTGGCACACTGCTGCGCTTATGCACACCCCCTTTATGGACCTCTTAGGAATGGGGTGAGGTCCACCATAGACAGTTTGAGGTTGAAGCTGTGAAGTTTTGAGGATGTAACAACAGGGTCGGGGAGAGCATCCCAAGCATTGACCACTCTGTTGCTCAAGTCGTATTTTCTGCAATTGACTTAGAGTTTGTATCATTTATTTGCTCATTGTGGTTGAAGCTGAAGAAGTCATTGAAAGGCAAGGCATTGTAGTTTTTTGTGTGCTTAGATTGGACAGCAGGCAGCACAGTTCCAGAGTAATCAAGCCCAAAATTTTAAGCCTGGTGGCATATTGTGAGTAGAGGAATGGAGTACTCTTCTCGTGAAATACCTCTGGAAACGTTCAATCATGTTAATGTCTGATATACAGCGTGGGTTCCAGGCAGATGAGCTGTATTCAATAATTAGTCTGGCACGTTATCCTCTACCATTGTCAGCCCACTATTGACAGCAATTTCAGTGCTGTTGTAACTTCAGTCTTTAAACAAATGATTGTTAAGTTGAGGACTAGCCTGAGATTCTCCGCCACCTCAGGTGTGGGCCAACAAAAAGAAGAGACAAGGATTGTACCCAAGGACCAGTCCTGTTGTTTGCATCTCTCCTGACTTGCAGTTACTCTGCAGTGACTGTAAAATGTTTCCCACCTTGCGTGTAATGCAGTGGTGGGTTGCCAATATTTTTACTTCTGGTTCAGGCGCACTCCCATTCGCACTTGCATGACACTTCTGTGCATGTGCAGAAGCATCCGGGCAGGTGGGTGGGGATTTCCGCTGCTGCTACGACCAGTTCACCCAATCCGGGCTGAACCAGCAGCAACCCATTTCTGGTTTACTGTGTGTTGTAGAGATGTGAGATGTATGTTATAAAATGTGTCTACATGAAATATATCATGAGGGTTGAAATGTATACATATTTAATTGCAGAGCCCCTGAAAACAGACTGCATGCCTATAATACACAGGGCAATTAAAATGAAGTGTTGAGAAGGCGCTTTTGAAGATTCCATTTTTTATTTATTTTTTGTTCATCCACCGGTGCTTATTTTTCTTGCCTTTGTTGTTTCTGCCTCTGGCAAACCTTGTTCTGCAGATAAGGAAGAACTATGCTGAATCTGAAATATAAACCAACACATAAACTGGCAGAAAGCTAGATCTGAGCTGAAGGGGACAAAGAGTGGCCCTCCAGGTGTTACTGGTTCTTTAGTTGTAAGGAGCCTCAAACCCACATAGCAAAGGATGCAGACTGCTGTGCTTCAGCAAAATCTGTATAGTGGCACAGTTCAGAGTATACTATATAAGGGGGAGTGATCACCCTTTACCTGCCCCAATGAGTCTATCTATCAACTGTACCCCAGCTTTGGCATGACTATACTGCTTGAGATGCGTTAAAATTCCTGTTAAACCTGAACCAGGAAACTGCTTTAAGATCACCCACTCAAAATGAGATGCAAGATTCCTCACGGTAGCTACCTAAGTAGCATTTTTATTCCCTGCACTGTATTTAGTCCCAACGTGTTGCATTAAGACCAATTCATTACACACTGATGCCTACACCTGCATTTTCTTTCTGTTCCTTTTCCTTATGCATCATACCACTGCAGACCAGAAGTCTGTGGCATACACCCTGTTCCTTTTCTAGGTCCATTCTGACATCATATGTACACCCGAAAGCAATGGTGCAATGATTATAAGGTTGTTTGGTCATTTTGATTAAAGCAGGGGGTTTCTGGGGTTGCTCATATTTAACAAATATGAAAATAAGATTACCAAGATTATTGTAGGAGTTGACCAGACTGAGCCCAAGAGAGAGGGGTCAAACATGTAATCAGCCTCAAGTCCGTTCGTGTCCACAAGAAATCTAAGCCCAGCGCACCTTGAATTTCATTGACTCTTATCTCCCACCAATTTGCTTTGACTGTTAGTAGTTCAGATTCTTATAAAGAACTTACACTCACAATAAATCTTTATACTCATTTGAATTGCCTGGATTTTCTGATTTCCCTGGAGCTTGACGGTTATTACCTATATTATGTTTCTTTCCTGTTTCTTTGTTAACAGAATTTCCAGTTAGGGAGGAAAAATCTTCATGCAAGAGAATTTGCTTGTATTCAAGAAAGGGAAAGAGAAAAAGAAGGCAGGATTTGTGTTTGGTTCTGACATTCATAAATGATTTGTGTTATGAATAAGGAAGCCTTGCTTGATTGATCAAACATCATGATAACATAATACCCTTAGTAGAATCAGCGGATAGCAATGAGGAAGCAAACCCTTGCACAGAAACCTTTTCCGACCAAATCTTAAATTAAAAAGAGAATATGATTTTAAAAAGTTGTAGACATTGCTTTTTTAAACATTTAATGAAGAACCACAGAAGCACTGTACCAACATAATTGGACTAGTTTGTTGTAAAAATCCAGGACAAAGAAATGCAAGTGTTTGTTCACCTTTGTGAGACTTTTTAAAATGGCGGCAATTTTGAGCTGAGCTTTAACTCTTGATGATTTCATGAACATCTCCCTTTTGTTTCCTTGCCAAGAGGAAACAAGTATCTTGAAGATTGGAGTAAAATCTTCCTTTTTATGATCCTGATATTTATTTCCAATTTCCAGTAAAACTGCCTCACAATGAACCATGGATTAGCTTAATGACCATTTTACAAGTGTTTAGATTACAGCTACTGCATTCCTCTACAAAAATTGGGGCCAGTCTTGTGGTGCCCCTCTTTACGACCATCATGATTGTGACACCATAACTGTGAAGCTCAGACACAATCATAATTGCAATCATTAGGGCAATTTGTATTAGCCTCCAAATAGAGAAGATCAGTGACGTGCGGTGAGTTTCATGGCCGGTGAGGCGAAACAAACCTCGAGCCCCAATGCTCCAAACTCAGAGGCTGGATTGGATTCAGACAGCATGTGCACACCCGGCATGGGTTTCTACTTGCTTGTGTGACGAGCGCCTCCCACACACCTGCATCAGAAGCGGAGCCAACTGTGGGGAGCCCAGCCAGCCATGGGGGCTTAGCCGACATACAGCGACAGAAGCATGCTCTGCACGTCCCGCAGAGAGTTGGCTTCTGCTGCTGCCGCTGCTTCCCCCCTCAGTAACTTTGATCCAGGAGGGAACGGCCTCCCTGTAAATCAGCCACATGCCGGCAGAGGGAGCCCAATCGTAACCCTAGGTGGCCACATTTCTGTTGTCCCTCGGAAGGGAAGGCGAGGGGGGGGGGGTATGTGTTCAGGATTTGGATGGGTCTCCATTGAACGAAACTGCAAGCTCCTTTTAAAGTGAGGTCAGGGGAGGGGGTGGAGGGGCGAGCCAGCCAGCACTGCAGTGGAGCTATGCAGGAGCCTAGCAAAGAGGGAAGCTGTGCCGCCTGTCCCTAGCTCAGCAGGTTCCTCGCCGGCTCACCTCTCTGCGCCCCCTCCAAGCCTCTGTTTGTGACCGGCATCCCCCACCCACCCCCACTTCTACCCCTCATTTGGCCAAGGCGCCGAAGCCTTTGATCTGCTTGCCGACACACAAACACTGACTCGGTTGCGATTGCTCCCCTCAGGTGAGAGCAAAGGACGAGGAAGGTGGGAAGGGCGCCCGGGGGTGCCTCTGACTTTGCTAAAGGAAAAGGCATGAGAACCGCAGCCCTTACCTTCCACAGCCATTCTCTCAGAGCTCACTTAGTGCATGCATAATTCGCCTGCCCAGAGATGCTTCTCCTCCTCCTCCTTCCTCCTTCCTCCCTTCTTCCCCCACCTCCTTCTTTTCTTCCTTCTCTTTCTTCTCCCTTCATAGTTTTCTCTCTCTCACTCATCTGCAACTGAGAAGTTCAACCTGCAGCGAGGAAGGCTTTAGCTCGCTTTCCCTCTGCAGCCTAGGAAATGGAGTCTCTGCCCTCTCCGCTCAAGCGGCGCAAGACATGATTTGCTGCTCCCAGATCAGGAGGCGGGAGAATCACGTGTCTCCTTTGCATATGAATTTTTTTGCTTTTTAACCCTTGCTTAACTCTTAAAAGGCGAAAAATTCCTTATGCAAAGGAGGCCCATAGTTCTCTAGCCTCCCACTACAGTTAACACTAAGCAGACTCAAAGTCACTGTGACTTGGAGTCTGGCAGGAACTACCTTGGCCTTTTTAATTATTTTAAAAATCCTTTCCTTTTCTTCATGAGACTGGTGAGGCCCCGCCTCCCCTGCCTCCAGTGACTGCACGTCCATGGAGAAGATACTTCTCAGGGTACCAATCTTATAAGGTAAGGATTGGGACAGAGTGATTGTCCAGAATCAGTCACTGAACTTTCACTGTTGAAACTGAAGTTGAGCCTAAGCCAAACATCAAAATCATTACATCACACATAAAGGCAGGAGCCAAACACATTAAATTTATTTAAAGCTCACAGATTTGCCTGTATTATGCTCCCCATGTTCAAGTTTCCCCAATAGAAGGAGGCAAGACTGGATCAGAAAGAAACAACAATCAAATTCTAATTAAACTCAGGCCTGTTCATTCCTTCAATAGCAATAACCATCCAGAGCACAAATTGAGCTACATTTATAGGATAAGTGACTACAAACAGATTACCCTTCTGATCACATAGTTGTAACTCATTACAAATCAATAGGGTGCTAAATTAAAACCTGCTCATTTATATCTGACAGATTATGTCCTAGGACAAAAAGAGGCAATATTAATCCCCTCTGGCTATAATAATAATCAACAAATGCTGATGCTTTTTTCCCCCTTCCAGATCATAAATCGCTGTGACATGAACTAAAATTTCAGAGAAACGTGGCTTGAATAGCAGACAGAAGCTGTTATTTCTAGGGATATCTTAAGGAGTGGAGAAAGAAATTTGCTGAATAAATAAAGTTCATGCTGATGATGCAACTACGGAATGGTGAGGTGTACGTGCACACTTGCACAAAGAAACACACACACATAAATCATTTCAAACCAGCCACTTTTGAAATTGAGAAACTTCCTTCTCTAATACTGTAAAAACCAGAGTCAATAAGACATCTCCAGCAAAAGTATAGCTGATCAGATGAATTTTGGGCTTTAGGCATGCTATGTCCCTGCTCTTATTTTTAACTGAGTAAATGGGCATCCTCAACACCTATAAACAAGAGGGAACTCAACTGCTGGGTCTTCCCTTCTTTAAAACACCTCTCACATGTAAAAGCATACCAGTGTATTACATTCAAATAGTTCTTACATAAAGTTGAACATTTTAATATGTGGACAATATCCAGCTAGGATAGAAATGACATCCTTGTTCCAGGAAATTCTGATTTTTGTTTCTATCCTTTGTGGGAAATGTGTTGGTTCATTATTTATTTATTGGCCTTGCTTCTAACTCCCAGCAGTTTACAGAATTCCACAAAACCATAGTTTTGCACAAAAGTATAAAACATTACATAGGAAACATCCCCACTCTACAAAACCAGGCATCGCATGGGAACTCCTTAAAAGCTCTGCAAAAGATATCTATTTTCAGGGTCTTCCAGAAGATTGCTCAGGATAACTCAGATCTCAAGGGGCATATTGAGAGAAGGGATGAATTCTGGCTCTTCTTTTTTTATTTTATGCTGTGGTATACTCTGGCACATCCCCTTGTGATTGAAAGTAACAGGTGTATTGGTTCCACCTGGACTGGACAATCATCCACATACCTGGGGCTTGAAGCAATGAAATGTCTTCCTGGGCCTCTGATCAGTACTTGGAAGTTTGCTGGTAACCATTGCAAGACTCACAAAATTGATATTACACAGTACTGTCACTTTGACCTGACCAGCACACAAGCTACCATGCTTTTTTTTTAAGGCAGGCCCCTGTAGAGTGTGCTGCAGTAGCAAAGTTGTAGATGGCATCTCCAAAAAGAACTGCATCTGGCTCAAGCTGAATACAAACTTCCCATATCGTGGGGTCGCTGTCTGTCAATCTAGAAGTAACTTTGAGCCAAGGAGAAATAATTAATTTAAATTAAAAGATTTAGAGTATATTTCCACCCAACCTATATCATGTAATAAAACCACAGAAATATGAAACCATTTCACATAACCAAACCACAAAACAGTCATATCCCAAAAGTGTTCAGTTCCACTCCTGGCAAGACCTCAAAGTTGTGAATCTGTTGCTTCAGGGATGTTGTATTGTATTTCATTCCCATTAGCACTAGCATGGGCAAATTTCAAGATGGATCTGAACCAATAGCACCTCTGTTTTCCAGGCATTGAGTTTTAGCTGGGTTATTCAACTCCTTCCCCTATGAGATACTTTCTAATTGTGCAGGAACTTCGATTCCTAATGTTCCTCAACAATATGGTCTTCCAACAGTGGCACATCTTCTCTTGCACAGACAGTTTCTTCAACACAAATTTTAATGTATTGTAGATAGAATTTTTTGCATAAACAGTCATTTCAGTGACTGCGGGAATTATGGAAGAAACAATGGGATCTATAGCAGTCCTTAGCTACAATGAGCATATAGTGTTGGTGAATCCGTTTGGCACTAAGTGCTGAAATGGGAACACACTGGAAACTGAAAGAACAGCTGCCTGGTGTGCATGCCTGCACCAGGAAGATGATCTTCTGGTTTCCGACACATGCATGCACACAGGCCAGTTGGTTTTCATGTGCACATGTACACCAGAAACTGGAAAGCTAGATGGTTGGTGCGCATGCACACTCTGGAAACTGGAAGATCATCTTCCCAGCATGCGCATGCTCACTGGGCGAATGCTCTTCTTGTTTCTGTGCATGAAGACCAGCTGGCTGGTGCCCCAGAACCTGGACGAGCAACGAGCGATGGCTCATGTGCTCAGAGAGATGACTGCCACTTCGGGAACCTAGGCTATCAGTTTGCCATCACGGACATAGACAATTGTCCCTTACAGTCAAAATGGTGTAGTGGTGAAAGGCTTAGCCTAGAATTAAGGACACCCATGATTAATTTATCCCTTGTCATGAAAAGCCACTGGATTAGGGTTAGGACAGTGATGACAAACCTTTTTGGCATCGAGTGCCAAAAAGGTCACACGGAAATATTATTTGCATGCTCGTCCGGGCCACGCTCCAGAAAAGCTGGATTCTGGAACGCATGCACACCTGACAATGAACTGGCTGGCATGCATTTGTGCACACTGGATTTTGGCACTGCCACGTGCACGAAGGACAACTGATCATTGTACATGTATGTGTGCTAGGTGACATGAATTTGTGTGCCACTTTGGGCATGCCTGCCATAGGTTTGACATCACAAGGTTGGGACATTCTCTTAGCTAAGCTTTTCTCAAGATGGGAATCTTCATTTTATATCTGCAAAAATATGAAGATTCCCATTTTGGGTGTTTGGAATTAAAGCTAAGATAGGAATCTAACAAATAGAGAAAGGATTTTTTTTTTTTTTAAAAAGGAATGTCATGAGTGACACTTCTAATTTACAATACT
Organism: Thamnophis elegans; assembly: GCF_009769535.1. Lineage (NCBI taxonomy): Eukaryota > Metazoa > Chordata > Lepidosauria > Squamata > Natricidae > Thamnophis > Thamnophis elegans. The sequence continues at coordinate 16,633,175 of NC_045558.1, read as the reverse complement.
GTTGCATTTAAGTCCAATGACAATAAACATTATACTTAATATGGTGACAAATCTGCTTTGCTGACAATCTTTTGCTGAGAATTTACTCTGAATAATGGGGAGCCATTCAGCCAGGCTTTCTCTCAATATTAGGAAAAGGGGACATTTAGAGCAGAGCAGAGCAGGCTGCCTGGAGAATTCTGTGAATTGAAGTCCAGACATCTTAAAGTAGTTGAGATTGAGAACCACTGATTCAGAAGGTTTGGATTTTTAATGGAGTGGAAACGCATGTTGGACAGGCAACTATTTCAAGTGACTGTTACTGAACTATAATAGCAATAGCAGTTAGACTTATATACCGCTTCATAGGGCTTTCAGCCCCCTCTAAGCGGTTTACAGAGTCAGCATATTGCCCCCCAACAATCCGGGTCCTCATTTTACCCACCTCGGAAGGATGGAAGGCTGAGTCAACCCTGAGCTGGTGAGATTTGAACAGCCGAACTGCAGAACTGCAGTCAGCTGAAGTAGCCTGCAGTGCTGCATTTAACCACTGCGCCACCTCGGCTCCTCCTATAACTCTCATCTCATGTTATTGTTGATCAGAGAATTGGAGTTCAATAAGAGAAAAGTTTATCTGTTCCTCCCTCCCCCCTGAAAAAAAGAGAACAAGTTATAAAAAATATGGAGAAATATTTGAAATGAAAAAAATGTCATTGAGAGACTCACCATCAGCAGATGGACTTGGGCAGATCATTTTCTTAGCCTTATTTAACTTATAAAGTAATTACTCTGGGGAGGGGGAATAGATTGCATACAGTATCTGTCCTTAGATGTAAATGCATACTAAAAAAATATAAATTATCATTCATCTGCAGGCTCTGATGAGGGGTTGTGTGATCAGAAGAATATGTGGGGAGGGCAAAAAGCCAAGATGACTGACACAATCACATGACTGAAGATTGCTCTTATGTCAAAGAGACTTGGCATTTCAATTATGTATTTCTTTGTTTGTTTGTCAAACATGTACAAGATAACAAGTACAGGTATGAACATAAACATGAACAAAGGAAGTAAATATAAATAAATGGAGACAGTAAGATGAGAATTGTAGGCACGCTGGTGCGCTTATGCACGCCCCCTTTACGGACCTCTTAAGAATGAAGAGAGATCCACGGTAGACAGTTTGAGATTGGAGTTGTGAGGGTTTGAGGCTGTAACAATGGAGTCAGGTAGAGCATTGCAGGCGTTAACCACTCTGCTGCTGAAGTCGTATTTTCTTCAATCAAGTTTGAAGCAGTTTACCTTGAGTTTGTAAATTATCACGTTGTTATAAATGGCATCTTGGTACTTTTTGACATATACCCACCTCATGGACGCTCTGCTCTGTATATACTGTATTTTTTCTGGCAAAAGATAATTTCCAAGGGAAAAAAAGCCCGCTGTATCATTTAATTAATTAATTGATTGATTGATTGATTGATTGATTGAGAAAATGTATATGGTGACCCAACTCATTCATGATGACACTGAGCAGCTTACAGAAATAGAATTTCAAAATAAAATTCGAAATGCTATCATCCCCCACCTGCAAACCCAACCAACCAAAGACTTAATAGGCTATGAATAACCTTGACACCACCCAGCCAATTGGCAAAACCATGTTTTCATATCCTTCCAAAAGATCAAGTTGGAAGTCAATTTTATCACCAAGGGGATGATATGAGAGGGAGACACTACAGAGAAGATCCTTCTTCTTAATCCCACTTGATGGATCTCCTTAAATAATGGGACCCATATCATATCCTGCTTCTTTGTTCTGGGGGAAAGAGAAGAAGAAAATTTATTTTTTGTTTTCCATCGTATGATTATTGAAAATGAATTTAATGTCCATGATGGCCTTCTAGTTTGTGATGAGACTTTCAGTCATTTCCCCCCCCCCCCCAAAATGGGTAATTTGTGTCTTCTTGCTATTACCTTGAATTACACTGTAAGCTATCTAGGACCTGTGCTAATTGAAAACATTACTTTATGTGACTCCTTCAGATTATTCCAGCATGTTTGTACCCTTTGACTATCATTAAGTGTTGTACCTTATAATTCTGAAGAATGCATCTGGTTTTTTATGTACACGAGAGCATATGCATCATAGACAAATTCTTTGTGTGTCCAATCACACTTGGCCAATAAAGAATTATATTCTGTTCTGTTCTATTCTATTCATTTATATCACTTTCATTTTCCCTCTGTTATTCCTGACTCTTCCTCAGAAGAGAGTTATGATTCAGGACTTCTCACAGCTTTCTATTTCTGCAACAGCCAAAGGCTTGGGTGAAAATTCTCCACTGCATAAGTCTTCAGAAATGGTTGAAAGTAAATTTGGACAATTACTCAATAAATTGACTCATCTATCTGCAGGAAAGTGATACCGTTGCTCCTTAACTATTAAAGATCATTTGTACCCATCCATCTCTAGCTTTCTTCAGCTTTGAGAAGCAAGGACAAAGGCTTACAGAGTCGAACATAAATGATGGAAAGACCCTTATGATCTACCTGCTCCTATTTGCTACATTACACTCAACCTTGACTAATTGCTATCATCTGCTGGATGAGTCAAAGCAATTTTTTTTCAATGTGTCATCTGATCTTGAGTCCATGTCCCAAAGGAACTCCTTAGATTTCTTCATTTGCTTTCATCTGGTGACTCAGGCTCTTTTTCAGAGGATAAATTGGCACATGTTGAATATGCTTTCTGTTTCCATACAAAATTGTAATATAGTTGATATTTTTGTTCCTGTTTTAAAATCCCCGCTCATGTTTTTGAGATTTTAATTGTCAAAGTGATCTTCCCATCTTCTGCTATATGATCCTTTTTCCTCTCACCTTTCTTATTTCCTAATTTCTTACCTGTTGTGACTCACTTTGTGGATTGTTTCTAAACACAAAAAAGTTATCCAAGAATGTTTAAATGATGTTTTGTGCATTTATTCCCTGGAATCCTTAGTGTGTGCTCATTATCAGGAATCACATGTCTTGTTAGATTATATGTTCTTTCTTTGCAACTGCAAGAACATATTTTTAGCTCCTCAACATGTCTAAAATTACTTGTGTATTATCACTCATTTATTAACTCAGGTAATTTCTTGCCAGATAGATTGTTCCACAACAACAATCTATCTGTTGTATCTATGAGAAGATCGTTGTCTTCCCATTGTTTGGCCCTAGTCCAACACTTTACAGTACATGTTATTCTGGACTTCTCTTATTTTTACCCAAATATTCTCTCACCATTGGGCCTTTTATTGGCTTCATTCCAGAGCTCATTGTAAACATTTAGGACTAGTGCTAAATGTTCCACAGTTAGCTATTTCCTATTAGCTGTGTCAAGTGATATGTTAGTATGATATCAAGTGATATGTTTGTTTATACTACACAGATGTCTTGGTAAGGTAGGGGATTCCCCCCCCCCTCCATTCCTTTCCTGTATGTTGGCCATTGGATCTGCCTATTTTTCAGGTCCTGAAAGCACTTCCAATTAGAACATTCTTTTTTTTCTTCAGCCACATATATCTTTGAATGAACTTAAAAGAAATTTAAAATTTTTCCATTGAATAATCCAGATTGATTGGTGGGAATGGTTGTGAGCAGAAGCTGAAAACGATTAATAAAATTAGGGGTTTGGGGGGATATCCTATTGCAAATCTTACTAGTAAGATCAAATATCAGGATATCAGGTTATTGATTGATTGATCATGATTATGTGCCGAGTTGATGTCAATGCATAGCAACCACATAAATCACATAAACTGAATTTCTCCAGAACAATCCGTCTGAACTTGGTCCTTCAGGTTTTTTAATGGTTATACATCCCTTACCCCTGAAATTGAGTAGATCCACTTACAATTGATTCCTTTCTCTTTTTTCTTCTTACTTCCTAGTGATACAGTCCAACCACATTTCCTAGTGATACAGTTTTCTTCTTGGTGATACAGTCTTCTTCCTAGTGATACAGTCTTCTCTTAGCGATACAGTCTTCTTCCTAGTGATACAGTCCTATCACATTTCCCAGTGATACAGTCTTCTTCAGAGAGCTAGATCTTATCATAATTGTCATGAAATAAAATATAATCATTTGAGCCTCATCATTTGTGCCTCTGAGTTGATTTGTCCAATAATTCATTTGTTTTGACTTTCCATGGTATTCCCAGACCTTTTCTCCAACACCGAAATTCAAGAATATAGCAGGTTATACAAGTAAGATTTTATATTTGTATATATGTCTTATTTTTATAGAGATTGTAAATATGTCAGGATGAATATTGAATATAGTGTTCGTGTAATGTTTGTTTTTGTTTTTTAGGTTAATTGATCATTTTAATCGTTGAGTTAGATGTTTTCCTGGTGTGGTTACATCATAAATATTTCTTTATTTCTTCATTATTGTTATAAACTTTAGCTCTGTATACATGCTTTCCCCAGTTCTCATTTTAGTTACATAAAAAGTTTTCAAGACAAGCTGTTTTTGTGTGAAAGAGAGAGGGATGGGAGAGAGGGAGAGAGAGACGGGAGGGATTAGGGGGGAGGGAGAGGGAGATAAATTCATCTAAGCTTCCTAAAAAGAACTTGATCTTAGTAATTCCTACCAAATCCTTTCCCAGAGACCAAGTTAAGTTATCCATAGAATTGTTCTCTTCTACTCTAATCACACTTCTGCACAGGAAATAACACTAAAGTAGCTCATTTTTTTTTTCTGTTATATATTTACATTTTTGTGGGCCCAAGAATTCTCCTGACATATTGCTATTCTGATGTCTCTCCCCCTTTTCCCCTCTCTGCTTTTCAAAACTTTAACAGTAACAGAGTTGGAAGGGATCTTGGAGGTTATCCAATCCCGTGCTCACACAGGAGACCTGTACTAGGGATTCGAACTGCTAAACAGCCAACCTTTCTGATCGACAAGCTCAGTGTGAGCCTCCCAATTTGCTTCAGATTCCTTCAGGTTTTAATCATGAAAAACATGTGGGTTGTTGCAGAGGCAATTCTTCTGTTACAACAAGAATAACTGTAACACTAAGGGAATATTCATCCCAAATATCTGAGAATATGCCTTTTAGTACAGATACTAGCTCACTATCTGAATGCTTGTTTACAACTTGGAAAACACTGGATATTGTTAAATATTTCCTACTTTAAAATCTGAGCCATGCTTTCAGGCAGCAATTGGAGAGTTCATCTCATGTTAGCTCTCCATTTATTTCTGCCTCTCAGATGCCTTTCTTCTGAAACTGCTACTAACTGAATAAGCCCATTATTTCATTCTTGAAAATCACTTTCCATTTCCCCAGTTCGTCACATCTTGAAACCATAAGTAGCTCAAGATCATAGAGGCCAGAGGGGAATTATATTGTATGAGAAATGTTTAATGTGCTGCACTAAATTAAAAGGATGGAATTGTGTAGAATTTAAGTTATAAAGGAGATGGGAAAGGATAATATTTTTACACCTTTTTTTTACTAATGATACAGTGTTTTATTGCCTGTGGTGAAATGTATTTATCGTTGCAATGTTTAGCTGGGTTGAGAATTCATAATTCAGGCAGCTTGTTATACTGGGCTTTTGCAAATACATGTTCACATTTGCTCAGAATACTAAAAATATTAGACGTTGCAGTGTTTTAGATGGAGCGATGCCCATGTTCATAGGCATAGGGCAAGGCTCAGTTTACACACATTTGCCCTTATGTGTATTAACTTAAAATAGCAATAAGATGCCCTTTTGCCTAAAAACTCCCAAAGTAGCTCAATGAAAATACAACTTTCCAAAGAAAAAAACCCAGTGGATTCATTAAAAGAAATATTAACGAGACAAAAATTGCCTGTTCAAGAATCTTGAAAAAGTTCCTCATTCAAAAATCCTTATGAAAAGAAAATAATTGGAATATTGGAACAGTCCCAGAAAAAAAAATGTACATCCTGAGTACTGATGTCCATTATCTTCACATTTAGTTATGGTGGTGAGATCCAATGTGAGACTTCATTAAAAGTAAAGGTTCCCCTTGCACATATGTGCTAGTTGTTCCTGACTCTAGGGGAAGGTGCTCATCTCTTTTCAAAGCTGAAGAGCCAGTGCTATCCGAAAATGTCTCCGTAGTCATGTGGCTAGCATGACTAAATGCTGAAGGTGCATGGAACACTGTTATCTTCCCACCAAAGGTGCTCCCTATTTTTCTACTTGCATTTTTATATGCTTTCTAACTGCTAGGTTGGCAGAAACTGGAACAAGGAATGGGAGCTCACTCCGTTACATGGTGTTAATTATTTGAATCACCAAACGGCCAACATTTCTGATCGACAAGCTCAGTGTCTTAGCCACTGAATCACCGCATCCCTTCCGAGACTTCATTAGGGGACCTCTACTGGTTGATATATTTATGCACAGAAGGATATCCTTTCTTTTCTTAGCTTCAAATGGCAGCAGAAAGGGCTTCATTCAATTTTAATGTTGGCACTAGAGATGACAAGATGTCATTTTGGGCCTGCTATTATCCTTTATTGATTGTCTTATTGAAGGACACTAATAAACATAATCAGTGGTGGTCTTAGAAACTTGGATCACTTCCAATCTGGAGGTAGCCTTCTTGCAATTTAATCAAGTGGAAGGGTTACCCCTTATCAGAAGCCTCTTGGGTTAAGAGTAGGAACATCCAGGCTGATTGCCCTATAGCAAAATTCCATGCAGAAAATCCAAACAGCCAAAATCCTATAACCTTATAATTCCAAAATCCTATAACTGTACTCACATTTTTTTTTTGCTTCACACAGGTTGCCTTCAGTAAGTGAGGGGAGCTGAATGTCAACTGGCAAAGCATTTCCATGTCTGCTATCAAGTGCCATGGATTGAAAGGGGGAAAACACATTCCACACATACCTTTGGCTGGGGTCAGATCTCAAATTACCATACAGGTTTGTGAGGCGTGGAATTCTACAACTTGCTGTATTATCTCACTGGACTACCTTCCAAATGAAGCCAGAGATGCTGATACAAACTTGTAGTTTTATATAAATGAAGATATTTTACATCAATGTGTACAGCAAACTAGATAGTCAGGCAAACAGGAGCATCATGAGGTAAATCAAGGGGCACACAGAAGAAAAGGGTGGTGGGGAGGGAAACTCCCCCTGTACACCCATAGCAACCAATCACAGCGCAGAATGCCTCAGACGGGAGCCAGTACTCTGCATCCACCACAACTGTGCATTCTGGCTCACTGCACAACCCCTCTGCTCCAGCTACTAAATTTAAATGTCTTAACAGTGTGTCAGGTGGCCGTATAAATTTTCTAAATAAATAAATAGTAATGGGCAAGCAAAACCACCATCAATCCTTGAAGTGCAAAACACCCAAAGCTTTCTGTTTCAGCTGCACTTAGTAGCTTGCTGAGCATGTTTTCCATCCGACAATATTTTCATCATCCTCCCTACTTCAATTATTCATTTCAACAGAATCATAAATGTTGTACTATGACCTGGAGACCTGCAAGCCAAACAGTACAGTAATCAGTCCTCTTGTTGACCTGTCCTGACAACATGTTACCGCTGGATTGTTCATCAGAGAAATGTGTGATCTGAACAAGAGCAGAATTGTTTGGGGAATGGATGGGGGAATGTAGCAGTTCTACATGCAAAAACTGAAAAACAGAGAAAAGCAGGTGTGCACTGCTAGGACTGGCAAGGGAAAGGAGAAACAAGTCAGAAATAGGAAAACTTTGTCATTAGCACCACATTTTTTTTAAAATGCTGGGATATTGTTCTATTACAAGAGATAACTAGGGAGTGGGTTGTGCTTTAAGAAAATAAAACAGCATTTTCCCACCCGAATGTTGAATGAATGTTGTGTTTTACTGTTTTATTTTATTTTATTCACATATTTTATGTTTTGTCTTGCACTCCTTCCCACGAATTGTAAGCCGCCCTGAGTCCCCTCGGGGAAAAGGGCGGCCTATAAATGACAAATAAAACTAAATAAAAAAACTAAAAGTTATCCCAAAAGGCAACTGGACTTTTGGGGGTTTTTTTCTTGAAGGCATTTCACTTCTTATCCAAGAAGCTTCTTCAATTCTGACTGAACAGTGAGAATGGAAGAATTTGTATCCCATGCTGAAACATCTTTCTTGAAGAAATGTCTTCAAGGACAAAACAAAGAAAGTCCAGTTGCCTTTTGAAAAAAACACCTCTTGGACAACCATGACCTGGAGGGCTGAGAATCTCCATAGACATTTTCCCAGTTAAGTGCCAGGCAGAAGACAAATAAATATTCTTCTCCATTATTTCTGATCAGTGTTTCTCAACCTTGGCAACCTGAAGATGTGTGAATTTCAACTCTCAGAATTTCCCAGTCAATATGGCTGGGGAATTTGGAAGTTGAAGTCCACACATCTTCAAATTGTCATGGTTAATAAATGATGCTCTAAATCCATAGGTCACCTCAAGGAAACCACCATAATAAATTAGAAGTTATGTCAGGATATTCTAAGAGAGGGAAGTGATAATATTTCAAAAGTGTCTTTGCATGTGCAAAAAATGATGAAGCGTGGAGAAAGGGGCTGACGTAGCGATGGCACGATGTGCGATCTTGGTGCTCCAAGATCCCAGTTGATATCTCTGCTGCTGGATGGTTCATTCGGACCTAAACCGTCCCACAGAGATGGTGATTGAGAAGGGCGCCTCCTGCTGATCTCAGGGACACCACAAAGTCTCTGAAAGATCCAGGCATAGCCTTTTTTTCCAGCGACAGAAACACAGCTAATGAAGCTGCTGAAGTTGGGACAGCTCCGGAATGGGAAAAAGGCGAAAAGAGAAAGTGTGTCAAATTGGTGAGGAAATTTTATTATTAGAAAAAGAGACTACCCCAAAAAAATTAAGTTAAATTAAAATTGAAGATAGAAGACTGTAAGCAGCGAAATTAATCTACATTAAACTTAGTGTGTTATCCTGTTTCTAATTTATTTTCATGGATGGAATTTTTGCAAAGGCTCCCTATTTTTTAAACTGAATGGATTAATCTTTTCTTCTTCTTTTTTTAATTTTGCTTACACCTATGGATTAAAATTTTCCTTCTTTTTTATAATGCTTGATTGGATTGATTAGATTGTTTTTGATTTCCATTTAAGGGATTTTTTCTTTCTTAAGCTTGGAATATAAAGAAGATAATAAGAAGGATTATAAAAAGGGTTGTAACAACAGAAGGAAAAGCAGTTACACTGCCAGTTAGAAGCTGGAGGCTGGATACATTGTTTTTTTCTTCTTACTCTTTGATAACTTGAGATTCAAGGTTCTTTCAATTTGTTTACTGTCAGTGATAGTAGGAAGAGCACAATACAAGTGCTTTTTGGGAGTTCTATCACTAGCTATTGGAGGGAAGATAACATTTGCACTTTTATGAGATACGAAAGGAACAACATATTATGAAGAGAAGTTCATACAAGATTTATTAAGAGTAAAGTAACTAGAATATTAATGCTACAAATGGCAAGAGCTATAAGACTGCACTATTAATGGAAAGATACAGGTTGATGCAATGAAAATGTATAATAAAAACTAAGCTAATTTTAGTTTACTAGTAGTATGTATAAAATGAAGTGACAATAGCTATAGTTAAATAATGATTAATAATGATAACAATACATATAGATATATTAGTTTGATAATATGAAATTTTATATAAACAACACATGGAGAATATGAGAGGAGGTTTAAAAGCTTTATCTAGAATATGTTATAAAGATGTATTGTGATTGGATGATTTCAGGATGTTATCATATAATTCTCTTCTAGATTTTGAATATTATATATAAAAGGATGTAAAAACAATTATAGTCAAATTAAGGTTGAGATATAATAATTGTGATATACATGAATATATGTGAATTTAAAATATGCAATTTGATATGAAAAGCAGGTGATGACTATGAAAGAGATGCATGGAAATACTGTAACCAACTGACACACTTTCTACAATTTGTAATGGAAGATGTTTTTTATTTATTTTTATGTTTGTTTGTCTTGGTTCAAAAATAAACAAAAATTATTATTTTTAAAATGGTGAACCATAACCATATAAAGCAAAGAACATATGAAATCAATGAGAAATGATGCCAGAGTTCCAAATATCATGCAGAATTTAATCAAAGTCCAACCTTTGTATTTGTTTTTCCCCTTCCCCTGGTTTTTGTTCAGCCGCCCTGAGTCCCTTCGGGGAATAGGGCGGCTTACAAATCAAATAAATACCAAATACCAATACCAAATACCAAGGCAGAGCTATCCTTAAAGTTCCAATTTAATAAGACAGACATGTGGCAATGAACTGTGGAATCCCAAATCTGAAAACTTCCTGGGATTCCACACAGTTGAAAATTCATGATCTTATCCCCACACCGATAAATCCATCACATGGTCCAATCTTCTTCGGCCATGCTGGCATCTCCATCCAGCTGCTTCTGGTCAGGTGCAGAGGTGCAGAGACAAAAGATGACCTTGGGCTTCTAGAAAAGAATGACAACAACACATTCCACCATACTACTCCTTTCTATTCCCCCCTCCCAATTACTACACTAATGAAACAGCATGGTAAAATAGTAGAAAGTGTGCCAAAAATCCTAAAAGTAATATAACTGCATGCCTGACAAATGGATTCATGTGCTCTGTGTGTGGTTTTTAGGAATGTAACCATCCTAATACTAGTATCTGCTCCTGAGAGACAGATCCAACCATTGTTGCTTAATTGATTTTATTGTTGTCGGTATCTTCTACTTGTTGGGATAGAATGATCATTCTAATATACCATGATATCAAAATGTTCCAACCCAATTCACTATCTTTTCTACCTTACTGGTAGGCAGTAATCTGACATTGTCATCAGAATTGCCCCCAAATGAGAGATGTGTCAAAATTTACTGTACATAAATGAATTTGTCATTACCTTGTCAATGATTTACTGCTATAGACTATAATCAAGGACCCCCTATAATTATTTAATCTAATAAAGGTAAGATTTTCTGTGAGACATGGCCTCTTCTACAGCCATGAAATGGTGTGAAAATATTTGGTCTCCCCACTACTTAGACAACTTTAAATAGAAATCAGAAAGCCTTCCATATAGTACATGGTATGTCACAATTGGCATGGCAAATTCACCATGACCAACTCACCAGTCAGCTCACCTTGGCCAACTCATCATGGGACAACTTGCTGCAGGACAACAATTCAATTTAAATATTTAAAATAATAAAAAGATTATTTTGATGTCATTCACATTTTATTTTGTCCGTCCTTTTGCATCCTTTTGTTTAATTATTCTATTCCACCATTCCTTCAATGTTAGTGTAACTCTTGTCACGTTAAAAATTGCCCCATGGTGAGTTGGTCATGGTGAGTTGTCTCGCAACAAGTTGGCTATGGTGAGTTGGCCATAGCTAGTTGGCCACATCGCGTTGGCTGCACCAAATTGTCCTAGACCCCATGTCACATATCCCCACTCTTTGGAAATGTATTTCTGAATTTGGGGACGATTGCTGGATGATGCTCATATTCTATTTCTGCTGAGACAACTGGTCTCTTTTTCTATACTCAAATAGCCATTAGATGGCAGCTATTTTAGCTGCATTCTATGCTTCTATTGCTATCAGGCTCAAAATCAAAAATGACACATGATGATTCTTCCAAGTTGAGTTCTTTATTATTTCAATACTTATAAGTGGAGTCTTGCAAGATTGAGCATTCTACTATCTGTATTTAATATATACTCTGTGAATGAGTAGGGAAAGATTGTCTTTATCTTTTTTCTCTCACATATAATATCTAGACTAAGTTGCCTCTTATTCCTCTGAAATACACCTCCTATATCCTGGGAATCCAGCTCTTTATTACATTTCATCACAATTGTTCAGATTATCATGGTGCATCGATTATAGTAGAGCTTACCAAAAGCCCAGTAGTAGAACTTTGGCTACAACTGGTTGTCCCTCTTGATAGAAAACTTTCAAGCTGTTATCTGGAAATAAACAGAGCCACTAGAAGTCAACAATGTGGGGAAACTCTAAGTTGTCTCAATCCTGTTCAAATACAGTACCTACATATCAGCTCAGCATATATTATGTAGTTATAGAGCCTTGTCCAACTTTTATTGGGTACCCTCCAAATAGACAGATTTCAATTCCTATAACTACCAGCAATGGAAAAATATCTGGGAAAATTTGAAAGTCAAAAATCCACATATTTAGAACACAGAATAATAGAATTGGTAGGGACCTTGGAGGACTTCTAGTCCAACACACTGCTCACACATTCTGTACCATTTCAGACAAGTGGCATCCAGTCTCTTCTTAAAAGCCTTCAGGGATGAAGCCCCCACAGTTTCTGAAGGCAAGTCTTTCCACCGGTTAATACTCCTCACTGTCAGGAAATTTCTCCATAATTCTAGGTTGCCTTTCTCCTTTATTAGTTACAATTCATTGTATCTTGGCTTGCTTTCTGGTGCTTTGGAAAATAGGTGCCAACTTGTGGAAAGCTGGCCCATATTATAATATGCTTAGGATGTGGATTTCTAAACCTGCTCCTGAACTAGAGGTTACTACAGGGTTTCCCATGCCTGGTGACTTTAAAATGTGTGGATTTCAATTCCTAGGATTCCCCTGCCACAAAAGTCTACTTAAAAATAACTGAAAGGCAAATAACCAAGTCAAAGAAGACCTTGTCAACTGATCATGGTTTTCCTGCTACAATAATCATCCCTGAGTTAATTGTTTCTTGTGCACAGTGATGCAACTTTTCATTCCTACAGATAGTGGAGATCACAAAGTTGTATGATCTGCCTGATCCTTAACACATGTATAACCGGCTAAATCTTGTAGGAAGTTAGCAACTACCCCTCTCCTAGAAAAATGAAATATTTTAAGAAATATTAAAAGGGCAGAATATTTCCCCTAAAAGGCAGGCAGAAACTTTGTGAATGGGCCTGAGCCAGTATATTCTACATAGCAAAGATCTAACTCCTTCAGGCAGAGCCATAATATGAATACCAAAGCCTTTTCATTACATCATCATCCAACAAGGTTCAACCAAGTCTGAGATTCAGAACAGTCTCCAGAGTTGCCCTTGCATGGCCCCTGGGAGTCTGACAACCAATCAGAATACAAGCTTAAATTCAAAAGGCAGAGAAGGCATAAAACCAGAGCACTTTCAGCATCTCTGCCCCTTTCCCACAGAACCTCAAACCATGATGTCCTGTCCACCCTTAAAAACCATATTCCCAAGCAGTCTCCATGTTTCCACTGTCTTTCTCCCCACTTGGAATGGAATGTAGATGGACATTTCTTCCAATAGTCTAATCTAATCAATTTCGCAGGTAATACTTTGAATGACTTCTTTGAAAAAGAAGGTATAATGTTATAAACGTTGAGTGTTTCTCTGCAACCTTCATTCCATCTCCTTCAAGAAGATTCATAGCCAAACAGCAGAACTGACCTTCATTCACTCAAGTTGACAAATTGATTTTTCTTTAGTAAATTCTTCACTCTACCCAGCCACCCACTCACCCCAAAGCCAGCTGCTTCCTAGAGGAATGATGCTATTTCATTTAGTTTCCATTTTTGGGTGGATAACTATTGAGAAAGTAAATAAACATAACATCAGCCAAACAACTACTCAAATAACAGGGTTCCTTTCCCCTTTTCAAACAAAAAAGGCAATTCCCAAAGGAAACTCTTTTCTTTTCTTGCCACTCGAAGAATGGAGAGGTGCAATTTGATTTCTTGCTGCACAAGCTAGCAGAAAGGTATAATTTAATTTCTTGCACAAACTGGCAGAAACATTATTGTTAAGCACTTAGTGAATAGAAAACCAGAAAGCTTATCAGATAAACATATAAAACCATGTTATCATTTCAAGTTGAAAATGTTTGACTGTAAGGAGAAAAAAGTTGTTACATCATGAACTTGTTTTTCACACACACATCCTAGTTTGCCTTTTTCAAGTGTCCTCTAACTTCAGAGCAGAAGTTAATGTAGGGCATCCCCTACACTGGCCAATATAGCATCCTCACCTTGGCTTCTCCTAAATGGCGGGTACTTCCTTGGTTGCGAGTGCCAGGAATTCTGGGAGATGCAGTTTCAGCCCATTTTGAGGAAGCCATGTTGCAAACAGCTGATAAAGTTGAGTCCATTGGAGTCGAGTGGCTATAATAAATTCAAACAAACAGCTAAAAATATTCTCATCCTCACCAGTTAACATAAGAATTGTCATTTCAGTGTAACTGTCATTCTGTTTCTTCTTCTTCCTCTCTCTATTCTTTCTCCATTAAGAATTTTAAAATTCCAATCCTGAGGCAGGAATTAACTCACTACCCATCTTTGAAAATGTTTTGGGAACAATTTTGACTCAATTGCCTATGTTCATAATAATATTAAAAATGAAGATTCACCTTAAGGATCAAGTTAAAAAGTCAGTGATAATGATCTGTTACAGCAAAACAGCAAAAATATGGCACTTTAAACATTAACAAATTTGTAATGACTTGAATAGATGACAGCTCCTTCATGAAACTGAAGGATTTCTATACCTGCTAGCTACACTGACGGTTGTTGAATTTACAAACCTATTATCAGTGAGTACTGATAATAATGCTATAATTATTTACAGGTGCTGATTTGATTTAACATACACAAATACAATAGGAACAGCATAGAAGATAAAATAAAATATAAGTTAATTAAATCACTAATGGAAACAAGGAAAACTACATAAATCTGATAATATAGCAGGAAGAAATCACTTTGGGTTGCATGGGACTTTACATCTGGACTTTCAAAAAAAGTATCTCACAAACATATATACTGTCATGTTGGGGTATCTGGAATTGGATAGCTGAGTATGGGATAGAACACTCTTTTTCAAATTGGACAACTTTAAGATGCATGGACTATGACTCCCAGAATTTCCCAGTCATCATGGCATGGTTTGCTGAAAGTCTCCATTTGGAGCAGGGGTGGGGAATTATGGCCCTTTTATGACTCATGGACTTCAACTCCCAGAATTCCTGAGCCAACATGGAATTCTGGGAGTTGAAGTCTACAAGTCATAAAGTCCCACCTCTGATTTAGATTGGTGTTTTGCAACCTTGACAACTTACAGATGTGTGGACTTCAACTCCCCAAAACTATGCTGTCTGGAGAATTCTGGGAGCTGTAGTCCACTATTTTAAAATTGCCCAATTTGAAAAACACAGGCTACACTGTTATTTACTGAAAGACAGAAAATACAATTTCAGAGGTAGGATTAGTTTCCCCCACCCTTCCCCCACTCATCATGATGCAATAAATGTAATCTATAAATTTGTCCTGGACCCCAGCAAATTTTATTTACATCCCCGTGGTTGCTTTTTAAAATAAGAGCTAAAATGAAAATGTAAGACCAGACCATATTTAATATCCCTAACTTGTAATTTGTCTCTTTGAAGAAACTAAAACAGTTAGGCTTTTGGAAAATTTAGAATGACATAAGTGCTATTCTACCCCAATGTTCAAGTTTTTCTATACGCCAGCCAAAACTATGAAAATTCATGATTATTTTCCCCTTAATTAGGTGCCAAAATCTTTGAGAAGGAAGATCCTAGTGTACTGCTATCTGTTCGCCAGTTGATAAAGTCATTTAAGGGAACATCTTATCAAGCCTATCAAGCTGCTCAGGAAATTAATTTTTTTTAAAAAAAAAATCTTCCAAAATCTGAGACATCCCACTCAACTTGGCAAACCTGCCAAGTGAGCCTGAAAATGTTAAAGGAAAACTAATTTTTCCCTCCTGTTTATACCTTCTTAGGAAACATCTGTTACTTCCCTGTTCTTGTTCTCTTCGTATTTATTTAGACTGTTCAAGGCAAGTGGAAGGCTGAGACAAGTTCCTATTCTTTACAAACTGGCTAATTTCAGGTTTGGGTGAGGTCAGCAAAGCAAAAGAGAAGCCAACTGCAGTGCAGAAAAACGTCAACATCCCACATATTATTTACCCCCTCGGGAGATCTGAACTCCTAACTATTTACACAGCTCAAACAGAGGTTATTTTTAATACTCCAGCAATGGAGCTGAGCCATCAGACAGAGAGACTTATACAAAAATATTGATTTTATTAAGTGATTAGTTTCAACAAAATAAACAACGTGCCTTTAAAAAAAAAGAGAGAGAAGAAGAGCAGGACAAAGAAGGGAAGATTAGGAGGCATTGACAACAGTGACTAATTTCTTTTCCCTTTTTGAGCTGCATTCTGCTCCACAGAGGTCTGACCATGAAGACAGTTTGGAAACTCTGAACCATTTGTTGATTGCCATTACGCCATTAAGCAGAAAACCCCTTGTTCCGAGAGAGCTGCCTTAACTACCATTAGGTTCATGTTAAGGCACTGTTGATTGCCTACAATACACTATGTGTCCTCAACACTTGTTACCTGTGAAACCATCTTACCCAGGTAGAATAACCCTGTAGAGTAGGTCCACTCTACAGGACCTAGTAGGGAAATATTGCTCCAGATACACTATATTGCCAAAAGTATTCGCTCACCCATCCAAATAATCAGAATCAGGTGTTCCAATCACTTCCATGGCCACAGGTGTATAAAATCAGGGACCTAGGCATGCAGATTGTTTTGACAAACATTTGTGAAAGAATGGGTCGCTCTCAGGAGCTCAGTGAATTCCAGCATGGAACTGTGATAGGATGCCACTGTGCAACAAATCCAGTCGTGAAATTTCCTCATTCCTAAATATTCCACAGTCAACTGTCAGCTGTATTATAAGAACCTGGAAGTGTTTGGGAACAACAGCAACTCAGCCACGAAGTGGTAGGCCACATAAACTCATCCAACCTCACAAATGCGCTTTTGGAAGAATGGTCAAAAATTCCCATAAACACACTCCTGAACCTTCTGGAAACCTTCCCAGAGTTGAAGCTGTTATAGCTACAAAGGGTGGACCGGCGTCATATTGAACCCTATGGATTAGGAATGGGATGTCACTTACAGTAAGTTCATATGCGAGTAATGGCAGGTGAGCGAATACTTTTAGAAATATAGTGTATCTAGCATAGTGTAATATGCTAGATATCTGGCATTGTATATCATGTATGCAATGAAATTGGTTTTAGCAATCCATAACAAAAAAAATACAAACAACATAAATAGTATAAAGAATACTCCCGATGCAAGTAATTAGGAAAAGAAAAAGAAAAAAAATGAAAAAAAACTAGTCATACATTTCTGGGTGTGTGTAGAGTGATTGTGGTTGTGTTTAAGAGTCTGACAGCCCAAGGATACCAACTATTTTTAAACTTATTTGTTCGGCTGGCTATGCTTCAATGTCTTTTGGGCGATGATAGAAGTGCGAAGAAACACTGACCAATGTGTGAATCAGGGGTGGATTCTGGCTGCTACTACTGCTGGTTCACTAAGAGATGTGCTGTGCACACACACATTGTGCACACGGGCTGGCAATGCCTTTGATGCATGTTATGCATGCATGTGCAGTAGTAAAAAACGCTTCTGTGCATGCACAGAAGCAAAAAACAAGATGGCAGTGCTTATGGCACCACCAAGAGAACCAGTTCAGGGGTGTGGCAGGCTAAGTTACTACCTACTCAGTCAAACCAGGCTGTACCAGTTGGAACCCACCTCTGGTGAAGATCCTCTCTGAGTATTATCCCTACTCTGTTAAAGCAGCAAGACCTGGCAATGTCATCCAGTGGTGTTAGAGGGCAACCAATGATTTCTTGTGCAGAATTGATCACTCTACCCAAAAGAGATCAGGAAGATTGCGTTTCAGAGAACGATATTCTCCATCCCTATAAAACAACTTGTCCCATAAAACTAGAGGTGTCCTTACTTCGTCTTTCCATGAAACAGTCCTTTTCTGAGAGCGAGAAAGAAAGAGATTGTCCCGAGAAGATCTAATGGTGCAATAGTGGCAAGTATATGTAGCTCAGGTGTAGGATGAGGGTGGAAGTTCTTTCTCCAAAGTTATAGGTTGGTTTCCAAACATTCTGGTAGCAGGCTAGGTAACATCTTCAGTAGATTATAGAGATTTAATGGTAGCAGCAATTGTTTCAGCAATCTATAATTGTTTTATTTATGATGAATTGTTTTTTTAATTGTGATTTTATGTACCTTTAGTTAGTCACTGGACTTACTAAATTTGTATGTGGCATAAAAAATGGATGGATGGACAGACAAATTATTTTCCAGTTGTTTTGGGGTCTGCAATTTTCTGAATTCATAAGTAATCTCATCACATATGAAGCTATTGCTGAGTAACCCAGCCAGATGTCTTCACTTAGCTATTCATAAACTGTGGAATGTATTCCCAAAGGAACCAGCCACTGTTTCTGCCTCAGAAATGAATCCAGACTTCCTTCTTTAGCCAAGGCTTTTGAGTTACATTAATAATAGTTTGAAGAATTTCACTGGTTTTAACTTTCTCTTTTCTTTCTTTCCTTTTCTTCCTTTCTTTTTCCTTTCCTTCTTCATCCCTCTCTTCCTTCCAGATGCCTTAAGCGCCCCATGTGTAGAAAGGCAAGATATAAATGGAATTAATAAATAAAGTACTGAGACACACATCTCCCTAAGTTCAAGGTAGCACCCCTTGCACATAAAATTGTAGTATTAGGCTTTGCTTCCATTTATTTATGACATTTATTTCCTGTCTTTTCTCAAGGACCTCAGGTCAACATTTGTGCCCACACCCCCACACATATTTTTACACATATAACAAACCTATAAAAAGACTTAGGGTGTGAGAAAGTGACAAGCCCTTAAGATCAGCCTGTGAGATTTACGGCTGAATGAAGATTACAATCTGACTGTCCTCTGTCTAAGAAAGTGACTTAGTAGAATCAAAGGGGACCTAGAGCATCTTTCAAAGTAATAAAACAATAGATGGACAACAGGCAGACAGACAGAGATTGTGAGAACAGCTTCCTTCGGGAATCTTCTTTCTATGCAGATGAGATGCCTAAAGTCCTAAAATAATGGAGACTATCAGCTTGGGGAAGGTGACTTAATGGATTTAAATATACACTATATTGCCAAAAGTATTTACTCACCTGCCTTTACTCACATATGAACTTACTGTAAGTGACATCCCATTCCTAATCCAAAAGGTTCAATATGACGTCGGTCGACCCTTTGCACCTATAACAGCTTCAAGTCTTCCGGGAAGGCTGCCCACAAGGTTCAGGAGTGTGTTTATGGGAATTTTTGACCATTCTTCCAGAAATGCATTTGTGAGGTCACACACTGATGTTGGACGGGTTTACGTGGCCTACCACTTCATGGCTGAGTTGCTGTCATTCCCAAACACTTCCACGTTCTTATAATACATCTGACAGTTGACAGTGGAATATTTAGGAGTGAGGAAATTTCATGACTGGATTTGTTGCACAGGTGGCATCCTATCACAGTTCCACGCTGGAATTCACTGAGCTCCCGAGAGCAACCCATTCTTTTACAAATGTTTGTCAAAACAATCTGCATGCCTAGGTACTTGATTTTATACACCTGTGGCCATGGAAGTGATTGGAACACCTGATTCTGATTATTTGGATGGGTGAGTGAATATTTTTGGCAATATAGTATATATAAGTTCAACAAACTCTTTCCAGGATAAATGTTGGAGATAACTATAGGCTTAGAAAGAAAAACACAGGCACAGGACTCGGTTAAAGGAGAAATCTAGGAATGTCTGCTAGTCTGCCACAAAAGGACAACAAGTACATCTACAACTATGGTTTAAAAATAAGTTCAATTCAACTCCAGCATGAAGTTTCAGAATGATAAAGCTCAACATAACATTGAAAGTTGAAAATGCTTCCTGAAACTACATATATTACTCAGCATGTAATCTATTACTCAGCATGTAATCTATTTACACAGAGGATAAAGAGGTCTTATGAACCAACAAAATATTTGCCCATTAGTTGTGTGAGGGATGGCCTACAGGTAGACATCAAAATAACCAAAGCAAAATAAGGAGGCTTTCTCCCATCAAAGCAGAGGCTGCTTAAACAGACATCATAGCAACAGAGATGCCCGTGTTCTCGATTTAGGGCTGCCAATTTTGGTTGAGGATATGGTTTATTTTTTAACAACTCTCCTGCTCTTCTTATCTTGACAATAGTAAGTTCTGCAGACATTCACAGGGTATGTTTATATTTCCAGTAAAGCTTATTATGGCTGTCTCTGCAAGCAGTTCAAGTTGTCCCTGGATGCCAAAGTAGGTAGAAATGTTCAATGGGAAGTATTATTAAAATAAAAAGAGATGCTACGTATAAGGATTCTCAAATGAAGTTCTTCTCTGTGAATTGTAATAACCCACCAGACACTTTTCATGGATCTTGTAAGAACCAATGAAAGCTAAGCATTTCTTGGACCTACGCAGCTTCTCCAACACAGTGGTTCTAGGTGGGTTGGATTATAAATCCCCAAAAAATCACAATCAGTTTTGCTACAAATAGCCTTTTTCAACTTGTGATTTTAGCTAGAAATTCTTCAAGCTGCAGCCTGATCAGATGTGGAGGACATCCCAGCATAGAACTACAATCATTTATGAGATGTTTAACATGGAAAGTCGAGGAAGCATTATTATTATTATTATTATTATTATTATTATTATTATTATTATTATTATTATTATTATTATTATTATAGCAGACAGTCCCTTTATGCAGTCCCAATTTCTTCTGCCCACATCAATCCTTCCTGGTTTTGATAAGAATATAAGAATACCCTGATAAAAAAGAGTCAGCATTATTACTCCAGGAAATACTCAAGATGTTTCCACCAGACATATTTCCTGGAATTTGTTATCAACATCTTGATGTTGGCCGACAATCATTATCTATGGCAAATTGAGATTATGTCAGAATGATAACTGGCACATGGTAACATCCTGATGCAAACTCCTCCCTTATGCACTTCTATTCTGAAAACACACACACACACACACACACACACACACACACACTGACAGATGGCCCTTGCAACAACCAAAGTGGTTTTTTACATATTAGTACACATGATCATTCAAAAGCTATTCACCACCAGACATCATTTTACATTTGTCACAAATGCCCCTTCTTTATTCCTTACATCAAGAATGAAAAGCAATATTTATTCTTTACTGTAGCCTGTTCATTGAGTATGATTTACTTCGGTCCTGTTGTGAACACTTTTTCCACCTGCTGGAATTGCTGCAGGAATCCTGGCAAGTGACACAAGATAAAGCAAGAGTGAAAGTTCATAGTACTCTGAGAAACAGGAAATGGGAATGGCAATATTTTTGTGTGTGTGGGGGGGGGGGTTGTTTCCTGCATATACAGCTTTATTTTTTCAAGATGTTACATAACCCTATTCCTTTAGAACAGTGTTTTTCAAACTTAGCAACTTTAAGATGAGTGGACATCAGTGGTGGGATTCAGCCAGTCCGCACCTATTCGAGAGAACCGGTTGTTAACTTTTTAAGCAGTTTGGAGAATTGGTTGTTAGAAGAAAACTTGTTTTCCCCCCCCACTTTACAGGGCAAATCCTGTAAGGAAGGCAGGAAGGAAATATTCTGGTGTTGTTTCTAGCCTAATCTTTATTGCCCTGCTTACAGAAACTGCCTCTCCAGTTAACCCTTATTACATTGTAACAGCTAAGGCGAAGCGCCCATCAACATGAGTGACATTGAGTTGGCCACACCCACCCAGTCACATGACCACCAACCCCACCTACCCTGCTGGTCATTAGGGCAGAGAACCGGTTGTTAAATTATTTGTATCCCACATGGACATCAACAGAATCCTGCAGCTGGGGAATTCTGGGAGGTGAATTCTCACATCTCAAAGATGTCACGGATGAGAAACATTGGATTAAGGGAAAGTCTCTCTCAAGCCAAGTTCAGTTCCTATGTTCACAGGGACATATCTGTGCATTATTTTGGCTATAGTATGGACATTGTTGGCCATTTCTACAGTCATGACTCCCCGACTTCTCATTTTGGGCCAGGCATATCCAATCTTGACAACTTTAAGACTTCTGGCCTGCAACTCCCAGAATTTCCCAGTCAAAAAGGCTGGCTGTAGAATACTAGGAATTGAAATAACCAGCCTTAAAGCTGCCAAGTTGGACATCTCTATTTTAGGTCTAAGATTTTCTAGTCAAAAGACAAGCCCAGTTTAGCCCTGCTGGGATCCGGCTAGATGCTCTTATCTGTGGTGAAAAAAACCTGACCAAATGAAATAACTCAACAATTGGCAACGTAGTGGATTTTCATAGAGGGCATTGGAGAGAGAGCAAAATAAGCAGCAGTAACTCACCTCCGTCACAAACCATTTCTTGCCCTTTCTTTCAGAGAGAGCAAGAACCAGCTCATCTGCTTTCCTTCCCTGTAAATTTCATCGGTGGCTTATTGATTGCCACCAAAGTGTCATCTTCCCTCAAGATAAATAGAATAAATAAACATAACAAACAGACTCCAGGATGGAAATTTCAGGCTGCACGGCTATCTATCACTTTAGGCCACGGGCCTATTTTAAATTTGACCCAAAGTCTTGAAAGCTCTTTACCAGATGTTGAGCTTACAGTTTAACTCCAGACTTGACTAAACCTGTCTAGCAGGTGAGCCCCATGCAACACACATCCGGGAATGACATCACCCACTATAGTCTGTCTGTTCCCATTCATTGCCCTCATTACTCACTTCGTGTTAATTTACTGTATGATTTGGACAAAGAGCATTCCAGTTGACAAAGAGGCTGTTTGGTGGAGGAAGGGTAATGCAGCCCAAAGTCTCTCCTTGAATCTTATCTTACAGGAAATGTCTCATAGAGTAATAGAAGTAACAAGTACATAAACTTTATACCAGAATTAAATATAAATCCCATTTGGATTTCATTGAAGAAGCCAGACTTTATCTCCTGATTTATGTGAGATCTCCAGTATTTTTTTTGCAATCACAATCAATGCCTTAAAGCATTTGTCCCTCTACTTGGCTATCTATATCTTGTCATAGAAATAAGTCCCTGTATAAAATGTATAAAAGGAATGTGGTGGCTCACTGGCTAAGACGCTGAGCTTGTCGATCAGAAAAGTCAGCAGTTCGGCAGTTTGAATCCCTAGCGCCGCATAACACAGTGAGCTCCCGTTACTTGTCCCAACTTCTGCCAACTTAGCAGCTTAAAAAGATGTAAAAATGCAAGTAAAAAAATAGGGACCACCTTTGATGGGAAGGTAACAGAATTCCGTGCACCTTCAACATTTAGTCATGCTGACCACATGACCACAGAGACATCTTTGGGCAGCGCTGACTCTTTGGCTTTGAAACTGAGATGAGCACCGAGATGAGTCAGGAATGACTAGCACATATGTGCAAGGAGAACCTTACCTTTACCTATAAAAGTGTCAATGTCTCTTCCATACCAAACTAAATCCTCCATTTGTCCTATGATGCATTTTTGCCTGCACCAAGCAAGAGGAAAATGAGCAGACTTGCAATTTGGGGCCATTGTCCATAGCAAGGTAAAATTTCAACAAAATGAGAAAATTGCATTGCAAAATCAGGATAGCTGTGATGTTCGCAATGTACTTGGATGAGACATCATGACGCAGTATAGGTAGTCCTCAACTTGCAACAGTTTGTTTAGTGACTGTTTGAAGGTTCAACAGCAATGAAAAAAGTGACTTATCATATTTTTTTACACCTACAACCATTACAGGGAACATAATCAACATTCAGGTGCTTGACAACTGACTCATATTTATGACAGTATTTTTTAGGTATTTATTAATGCTTATAGGCCACCCTTTTCCCTGAGGGGACTCAGGGCGGCTTACATAAAAGTGTAAGTGTCCCAGAGTTATTTTTGACCTTCTGGCAGTAGGGAAGCCAGTTTCACTTATAGCCATATTACTAAGTTAACAACTGCAGTGATTCACTCAACAACAGTGGCAAGAAAAGTTGTAAAACGGGGCAAATTCACTTAACAATTCTCTCTCTTAGCAACAAAAGGTTTGGGGCTTAATTGTAGTCATACAGGATTACCTGTATAAAAGTGTGGGCGTTGTATTATGTATAATCATTTCATCATTTGGTCCTTGCAGCAGACACCCATTCTGCCCTGCAGACTTCACAGTACGCATCAAAAAGAAATTCCAAAAATGAGGACTGAAGAAGGGTAGGCACTGGTAAAAGTATTCTCCCAAGCTACCCAAACAGGGGTGGGTTTCAAATTTTTTTTACTACTGGTTCAGTGGGTGTGGCTAGATGAGGGGGCATGTAACCGAGTGGGTGTGGCCAACTTGACATTACTCACGCACATCAGTCACATGACCCCCCCCTCACCAAGCCATGCCCACTGAGACTATGGTGAACAGTTTTGATGGGGGGGGGGGGCTCCAGCCTTGCTGGAGCTAAGGGAGCACCTGCAAACCACCCAGTAAGAAAATAAAGTGGGTTTTTCTGCCTCCGTTTTTGCAAAAAAAAAAAAAAAAGGCCCATTTTCCACCCATTTTTCACAAAAAGGGGGGGATTTTTGCTTTTCCTCTGTCCTGCTGAAGTCTGCAGAGTGTTCCTGTAGACAAGTGAAAAATGGTCCTTCTCTGGGACCTCTCTGGGACTGGCATGTGCACAGCATTAAAAAAAGGAAAAAAGTGCATTCTTTCAATGAAGATAAAGATGGTGGTGCCCAGGCTAGAACCGGTAGGGTTACGTGTCTGGCCAAGTTACTACCTACTCATCTGAACCCATCTGAACCAGTAGGAACCAACCTTTGTCCACAAGAATATTGCCTGCTAAAATTGGTCTTGGGTGCAATAAAAATGTGATCAGACAAATTCAGTATTTGTCTAGCAACTCAAGGGCTTCGATTGAAAAAAGTCTTGGGCCTGGCCTAGTGATGAAATGGATTTTTATATCCAGCCGTATCATTAAATATTCCCTTTATCTAGTTGCTCATTTTTACAATGGGTAAAAAAAATCAAATTATGGAGGCAGGACTAAGCATTGTGATAAGTACAAGGATATTTTTGTTATACCAAGAGAGGCCATAGTTCGGAGGCAGATTACCTGCTTAACCAAAGCATTTGCATTTTCCTATTGGTGAGATAGAAGAAACATTGATTGGTTATTGGCATACCTTCCTTATTCTCAAGTACTTTTCCTATTCCAAAAGGAACCCACAGCACCAGGGGTGGGTTCTGGCTTCTTCTACTACCGATTTGCTCACGGATGCACTTCAGGTGCGGGTGTGCTTTGCATGTGTTTGATGTGCACTATACATGTATGCACAGTAGGTTAAAAATGCTTCTGCACATGCACAGAAGCAAAAAACAAGATGGCAGCCCCTATGGCAATGCCAGTAGAACCAGTTTGGGGACGTGACTGGTTGATTTACTACCTACTTAGCTGAACCAGTCCAAACTGGTAAGAACCCACCTCTGCAAAGCCCACTTGAAATGTTTTGGGGAATTGGACTAAAGAACCTGCATGTGTGGAAATGCCTCTACATTTCTTACCACTGGAAAAACAACTTCAAAAAAAAAAACATTTGCAATATTTTGCAAATGAGATAGACAAATCTTAACTCGCTCACTTCTGATTAATCAAATGATGATGAGATTACAGATGAAGCAACGGATGTTTAGATTATATCTGGTTTTAACAAATTGTTTAGTCACAAATGTGAACTCCAGTTGGAGCAACTGATGCCCAGAAAAAAATCTGTTCAGGATTATGCCTCTTTAGGACTTAGACAGAAAACTCTGCAGGAAATCCTACACTTCTTGATAACATTGAAAGGACAAAAAGAGGCAAAGATGCTGAAGTGAACCTCTTTCATTATTGCTGGTTACAAAACAACATGGAGATGTCTACAGAATCACCAAAAATTGAGAAGTTGTTGCTTACTTAGAAATAGAAAAGAGCAGGACACAACAGGCCAAAAGAGAGAGAGAGAGAGAGAGAGAGTAGAAAATATGCATATGGATACACATCACATTTTTTTTAATCTTGGCAACTTTAAGATGCATAAATGTCAACTCCCAGAACTCCCCAGCCAGACTGAAGTGAATTGTGGGAGTTGAAGTCCACACATCTTAAGGTTGCCTAGGTTGAAAAACGGTTGAAAAATAAATAATTGGGTACATATAAAATTGTACAAAATGTATAGATACAGAATCTATGAAACCATAAAGGGCTGATAAAATTACCTAGCTCAATAATTAAACAACAGGATGAATCTGAATCAGAGGTGGGTTGTCCCAGTTTGGCCTGGTTTGGCTGAATCAGTCAGTGGCATTCAGGCCTGAGTTGCAGAACTGGCAGCAACCCAAGCCTGCAATGCCCCTGAATTGGCTCCCTCGCTGCCACTGGGCCACCACCATTTTGGTTTTTAGTGACTACAAGTGTACAGTCACTGCGCCTGCTCAAAGAACAATTTACATTGAACAGTGCATAAACAGTGCATAAACATGCAGTGTGCATTCAGCGCATGCATGTATGGGTTACAAACTGGTAGTAAAATTGGCAGCAACCCACCCCTAATTTGAATCATCTATTTCATGCATTTTTGCCTTGTTTCAAATAGATAGCATCAGGCAGAACGTTGCCTTCATCTCGTTGTTTTTACTGCTTCTGTTTTTGAGGTAAAATGCATGTTTTCAGATGAGCTTTTTGAAGCCTTTGCCAAAGATATAAAGTTGTTTGGGGAACAGGGTGGAGAGGAAAATCAGCTCCAGATTTCTCATGATGTTATTGTGCATCTTGTGATTTATTTTTGAGTTATAAGATAAACCATCAAAATCATGAGATACATTGGGGAGAATCACAAGATTCAATTTTTTTGCATCTGGAGTGAGTTATTTATCTGCATGGGTTTGTGTGTGACAAT
The DNA here is from genome assembly GCF_009769535.1 of Thamnophis elegans. Taxonomy (NCBI): domain Eukaryota; kingdom Metazoa; phylum Chordata; class Lepidosauria; order Squamata; family Natricidae; genus Thamnophis; species Thamnophis elegans. The sequence continues at coordinate 16,606,243 of NC_045558.1, read as the reverse complement.
TGACAAATCCATTAACCATCTATTTTGCCGTACATTTCAAATCTGGAAATATAGTCAAACCTGACCAACGTTTTCTCAACTTGCTGCCTTTCAGATATATAAGCATTGCAATTCCCAGAATCCCCTGCTTAGCATGGACATATATTATTGCTTCTGAAACATCCATGAATAAATCATGATTACTGACCTGTCATGTAGAAAGCTTCTCATATTAAAGAACTTCTAGTTGTGTAGTTCTCAACTCCCAGAATTCCCCAAGCAGTAAGACCAGTGATGAAATTCCTGTAGTGACAGCCACACATCTAGAATTTGCTAGGAAGAGGTTTTAGATTATAACTCTCATGTTCCACATCTAAAGAGCTGATAAGAATCATGCCAGGTGGATAAAAGCCACCGATTTATGGTTGCATTAATTAATTAATTTGGCACCTACTGGAGGCTTATGCTGTGGAACCTCTAGTCCAGGATATGGAAGAATGTCCTCAGCATAAGGTCAAATAAATTAAAGTGATTGGAGCTTCATTTACACTATCATGGTCATCACCTTGACCTATTTGACAATAACTGGTGGATACTACTGGGGTTACTAAACCCACTCTTTGCTAGACAATTTAGATTTCCAACGAATCTCAAAGATAAGGAGGGGTGGGAACTGCAGTTCAAAACACACCTGGCATATACTGGTTGCCAACCTCTGCCTGAGGATAGTTTCTATTTGGGCAGAGGTTGGAAACTCATGTACTACCTAGAAGCTGCCTTTATAGGTAGAGAAACTGCAAAACCATCGAGGCTTCACAATACCAATGGAAAAGCAAGCCAATCCTTGGACGGGTGTTGCTTGGAAAAAATTCCATCACACAACCAGGCTCTGGACTGGAGGACGTAGAAGGGGATTTTCCAGATGAATGTGATACCTGAAACTCTTTACAATAAGAGTGAAAGAGTTGTTGTGCAGGCTTTCATTACAGGGTGTCTGTTGTCATAATTTGGCAATCTCCTCCAAGAATGCGTTCCAAATATGACGTAAATTCATGTAGTGAAATTGGATTATATAAGGAGAATCCCCAGACGTGGATGGTGGTTACTCAGCAGCTGTTGGTGCAATCTTACTGTTGCAAAATTTGACTCCTGTACCATGTCCCAGCATGCACTAAGATGGTCCCCTTCCCATTTTCTCCTTCCCTGGATGTGCTTTCTTGAATCAGGTAAGTGACTCAAGACACATGTGAATTCCAGCCATTTTTCCATGTCTTCCCAACCGGCTGCCTTTTATAAGATTCCAGAGCAAGTGGATATGTTTTTCCCCTGCTCTCTTTGAAAATATGTTGAACTGTTCCATGTGAAGGAGAAAACATGACATCACTGGACATTATTTTGGGAGCAGCCCATATATAGCACTGTTTCAGAGGCCTCCTATTTGCAATCCATACAGACTGCCTCCAGGCGTATCATCCTCATTGCTTCATTGCTTCACTTCACTCCTGTAGCTGAGTTCAAGATGTAAATTATGAATCACCTGGTGAGAAGAGAGAGAGAGAGGGAGGGAGGGAGGGAGAGAGAGAGAGAGAGAGGGAAGGAGAGAGAGAGAGAGAGAGAGAGAGAGAGAGAGAGACAGACAGACAGACAGACAGACAGACCTGGAATACATCTAATCCCGGGTAGAAATCTATATTTTCTGGAGGGAATCATGTGTCCTTAATTTCTTTCCTCTAGACATCATCTGCAAGCTCACTCTGCTTTGTTTGGCTTAATCTTTCCAAATAAGTTTAGGCACTCCTGTATGTTTACTTAACACACTTCTTGTCTGTGAAGAACAGCTGATTCACTGCTCCACCACCATCGCCACCCTGCCCCACCACATGACTTCTATTAGCATTTTAATTCCTGCAACAATCTGAAAGTTGGCAAAATTAAGAGAGAAACAGAAAGAGAAAAGTGAAAGGCCAGGAGGCAACAGAGAGAGAGAGAGGGAGGAAGAAAACTCTTCCTGTTCCACAAGCTACAACAAAGAATTTCCCACTCTGTCTCCTGCCACCTATTTTCAGTTTTCCAGGCCTTTGAATACCCTGGAGAAAAACACATCCATTTCTTTTAAAACTAAAAGTAATAGCTTTGCCATGACATCAGCTTCCCATTCACTATAACTAAGTACTCACCAGTTCCCTGAACTGAAGTCTTGAATGCCAAAGGTTTTACACAGCAGTTTCATTTCTGACTCAAAGGATACAGAAATAAAAAGAGAGAAAGGGAGGGATGGAGAAATGGAATCAGACAGTTCAAGGTACAAGGAACCTGGCTTGATACGTCTTCAAGCTTTGGTTTAACCGAAGGCATATATTCCGGCTCAGCCTTTGAGTGATATTCAAAGGAGCATATGCCCAGACTTAGCAAGATCAGAGTTAAGGCTGCAACCAAAACAAAGTTAAACTTAAATCAGATATTAATATTAAAGGTATAGGGATAGTTATTTTCCTCTCTGTCCTGTTGCACATTGCAAAAGTATATCAACTTTGGGGGATTCTGAGGATTATGTCCCAGAAAGATGAGATGCTGTAATAAGTCATTCCTACCATTTATTCTGCCTGCATCTATCCTTAACTCCTTCTACATTTCCTTGGTTTACAACAGTTTGTCATACTGTTTGAACTTTGAAAAAAACAGATTTTTACACAAAAATAAAAAGGAAAAGAAAAATAGTTTAAGTGTGGTCCTCATTTGGAGTTCCAGAAGAACTCTTGACATGCAAAGATTACACAAATGCCAGAATAATAGGTTACAGGTAATCCTTGATTTACAACCATAATAAGGAACAGAACATTCATCATTACTTGCTGTGGTCATTAAGTGAGGCACACGACCAACCTGGTCTGTGTGTGTGTGGGGGGGTGTATGTATGTATGTATGTATGTATGTATGTATGTATGTATGTATGTATGTATGTATATCTGTGATCATTAGCCAAGATATCACATGACTATGACTTTGGAACTTCCCTTCTGGCTTCCTTGTTGATTTTGAAGAAAAGTTGCAAATGGTGATCACATGACCATGTCATAAATATGTAAATGATGGTTGCCAAGCTTCCAAATTATGATCATGTAACTGTGGGGATGCTGTGAATGTGAGGACTGTTGCAAGTCATTTTTTTTTTCAGCAATGTCATAGCTTCATTGCTAAACACATGGTTGAAGATTACATGTACTTTGAATAAATACATTAAGAAAGAAAGTGGGATAGGAATGAAAAGAATTGACCAATTTTACTCTTGTACTTAACCAAAGTTTAGTTTAATTTTACACATTGACCGAATTAAAATAGGGCTTAATGGGTCTTTCTGTGCCATGCCAGCTGAACCAATTGTTTATGTGACAGATTATGATTAAATAAACTGTATCTTAGTAAAAACGTATCACATCCAATTCTTAATTCATACCAATTGCCATGATTTCTTATCCATAAATTGTGAGGAATGCTTTTCTTGATTTACAAACTGTAATGCCCATCCACCCCCATGAAAAACATCTTGTGACACCTAAAAGATGCCTGGAATTTCTTACAGCTGATGCTCTTTCCAAAATTCTAAATTATTGCCTGCATAAATTATGGGCCCTGCATTTGGGAAATCTGGAGTTAATGCATCCAGAAGGTATCATCAGATTGTGGAAGGAGATTCTCATCAAAGGAATGGAGTAAGAAAATTAATGGTGGGGAAAATCCCATGTGCGCCTGTTCCAAGGGTGGGTTTCCGCCGGTATAGTACGGTACGTGTGTACTGGATGGTTGAATTTACCGTGCCTCTCAGTACCAGTTGGTCTGGTGGCACCGTACCGGAACACTCCATCTCCTGGCCTGCCCAACCCCGCTCACCCAGTCGCTGCTTGATCTCTCTCTCTCTCCCCACCTCACCATGCTTGCAAAGCATGGCATGAGGGGCAGAAGCCCCCAAACCCAGCAGCGCCAGCCAGCATGTCCTGCAAGAAGAGCCCCAGGGGCAAGGGTGGCATCACCACCTCTGCCCTGCCCATTGGCCAGCAATGCACCACCGCCGCCGCATCAGGTGGGCCAGGACAAGGCCAAGGAAGGGGCAGCCAGTGGTGGAGGGGGGTGCTGCCCGGCTGGCCCCTCCCTCAGCATCAGCAGCAAGTTCCATGATGTCACCTTGAAGTTAAGCAGTGGGCACAGGCACCACTTGGCCAGGGAAGCAGGGCTCACCCAGAGAACACCCAGCCACCACTTGGCAGGCGGGTGGGCGGAAGGTTTCCCTGGCACGACCGAGGCAGCATATTTTGAGGAGGGTTGACAAGCACGAATGGTGCCTGTCTTCCCCAGCCGGACTGGAGCATGCATGGCTTTTCAAACAGCCAAACTTCCCTCCTGTTCCTTCTGCAGGGCGCACTCCTTTTTCTTTGACAGCCACTTCATTTCCAATTGGGGGGGGGGCGGAGAAAGAAATCCATATTTTCCATCCCTCTCCATGGATCCCCGCCCCAATTAGAAACGAGGTGACTATGAAAGACAAGGCAGCGCACCCCACCTTGTCCAAACAGCAGAAGAAGGAACAGAAGAGGAGTTCTATGTGGGGCTTTTCAAACAGGCAAACTCCCCTCCTGTTCCTCATGTAGCCCAGATTGGGAGCGCACGCCAGGCTGTTGCTCCTCCTGCCGCCACTATGTCGGTGTGACTTTCGTGAGGGGAAGAGAAAAAAATAACAAAAGGCTGTACGGCGGTGGAACCAGCCAGCTATGGAGCGACCCACTCTGCTCCCCCGCCTGGAAGAGCTTTTTTTCCCTTCAGATCAACTCTTCTTCATTCCTTCCTTCCCTCAGCACCCACCAAAGCACTACTCAATTCAGCTACCCTTGCTGCCACCGCGCCCCCTCTGCGTGCCTGGCCACCAGCCTGATGGGGAGCGAGTGATGGTGGTGCATGGCAGCTGGCGGCAGTGGCTACTGTCCCTGGGCTCACTGTGGATCATGCTGCCTGACTCCCCCGCCGCCTACTGCCACTGCTGCACCACCTCAGCAGCAGCACCTCCCATCAGCAGAACCAAGGCAGGGAAGAAGATCAAGAGACGTGGAGCCACAGACACCCCTTTCCCCCCACCCCACAGCTCGCTTCCTTGGTTGGGACCAGGGCACGCTCAGGGTGAGTGGAGTTTGTAACTAACTTTAAAGTGAATGGGGCTGTTTGTGACTAAATGGGACAGAGAACATAGAGGGATGTAGGGGAACATGGAGGTAATCTAGTCCAACCCCTACCCAAAGCAGGAGTCCTTCTTTCTCTTTGAGAACTGTTAGTGACAGACATAAGGGAAATGATGTGCGTGTGTATGAGAGACAGAGAGAAAGAAAAAATGAGAAAGAGAAAAGAAGTTGGAGAGAAAGAGACAGGAAGGAAGGAAGGAAGGAAGGAAGGAAGGAAGGAAGGAAGGAAGGAAGGAAGGAAGGAAGGAAGGAAGGAAGGAAAAGAAAGAAAGTAAGTGGGGGAGAGAGACACTAGAAGGAAGGAAGGAAGGAAGGAAGGAAGGAAGGAAGGAAGGAAGGAAGGAAGGAAGGAAGGAAGGAAAGAAACTTATGATTACAATTGAGCCCAAAATTTTGGTTGCTAAGCAAGAGTGTTGTTAAGTGAGATTCACTACACTTTCCAACTTAGCAATGCCCACCCAGTCACACAACCGCCAAGCCACTCCCACCTGATCACATGACTATCGAGCCACTCCCACAAAACAGGCCTTACCTACAGAATAGGTTCTAAAAAAATTTGAAATCCACCACTGGCCTGTTCTGCTCATGGACATCGGCAGGAATGGACAGAAGACCAATGATGCTATACAATTCATGTTTATGTTGGCATCGCAATGCATGAACTGGCATCGCAATGCATGTGCTGATGATGTCACAATGCATGAGATAATATTGCATGTTCTGGAGGATGCTTCTGACCCCAGACCTTGTTTTTAAAATATAAGTGATATCATGTTCATTGATATCAGAGAAACTGAATACTCCTTGATTTCTCTTCGTCCAGTCTTCCCTTCTTTAAGTTGATCCAGTTTTGTACCTCCGTAGATTGCCTTGCTTATTGCAAGGGAATTTTATAAAAGGTCACGGCTTTCTTTATTGAAGCCTTTTCCTGCCCTGGAACTGACAAATTCACTTGGATGTATTCCCCAAAGGATGGTAGACTAAGATCCCCATTCAAGTGATATGTGACCTTTGAAAAATGAACACCTTCCTCCCTTCTAATATTCAATTGAAACTTAAGATATAACTATATTTCCAGGTGGACCAGCGGCAATGGAAGCATGGGAAAAAGGAAATGAATGCTGTTAAAGATAATGAATTGCTAAGCTGCTACAGAATGCTCCAGGTATGTGGCAGGCAGTATAACCCAACCAGCAAATAAATGTACCTCTTGATAGCAAGAGTTGCCCTCCTCCCCCCCCCCAACCCGCTTTCCTTCTGGTGTGAAATAATGCTTGGATAGCAAATACAAGTCCTTTGCATTTAAACAGCCTGGAAAACTACCTATGCACCTTTATGGCCAACATTTGTTTTGCTTTAGCATGAGGGAAACTAAATAACTAGCAGTATTTTTCCATCCACTGCCAGGAATAATGGAAGAATACACAAAGGTTTCTACATAGCAGTAGGTTTTAAAAGTTGGATCTCTGCAGCTGCTTATAAGGCAAGCAAGCATTGATCCCTTTTAATGACTGACCCCCTCCCATGTGATCCTCTTGTTTGACTCTCCTGGGCTAATTGGTGGCTTTAATCCAGAATTCCCAAACTACCATAAATTCCATCCTCAGCAGCATGGCTGCATAGTAGAATAGAAAGTCTAGCTCATCCTACATGCTTGCGTGTTCAAATAAATAGGATATTCAGAGAAGCCCTCCATTGTTTGTGGAAGACAAACAATAGGGCAGATGAGGGACCTCATAAGCTTCAAGGGCAGAAAATTAAGACAATGCTCATCTTTGAGGATGAGAAACACAGAATGAGGCCAATCAAAGAATGGATGGATCAGAAAGGAATTTTATCTCAAGGGTCCTCTATGCGTGGCCAGCAAAGGATCCTAATCGATTCCCTTGATTTTTTTTTTTCATTTAGAAATATTAGGCAGCAAGTGATAAGGAAAAAACTCATAGAACAATCACAAAGGAGGGATGGACGAGAAGTTCAAAGGAACTTCAAAGGAAGGAAAATGTATAAAACTAAATGGTGATTTCCAAAAGTGAACAAATAAATGTAGAATATGATATGAAGGCCAGAATGGCATGAGAAGCATATCAAAGTCAATAAGGTAGTGATAGCTGGATAGTTAAAGCTCCACAGCAGTGGTGGGTAACAACCAGTACACTGTACCAGTGCCTGCCAGGAGCACGGGGTACCATTTGGATATGGTGTTCCGAAGGGCCCACCTGCCTGCCTGCGCTCCTTACTGGTATTTGAGGTTTTTGGGGCTTCCAGGCATGTCCACAGAGCGTATGGCGCCTCTGCGACGCTCCGCTGAGCAGTTGGAGCGTCGCAGAGGTGTCACGGAGCATCACAGGTGGTAAGTACACATGCGCGCATGCTGCACACGTCCATGTGGTGGACACCTGGCCCCGTTGCATTGTACTGGTTGCAACGGGATCTGGAACCCAGCACTACTCTACAGCTTTGTTTATGTGCATCGTACATCTGACAAACATGAACCAAATGCTGAGCTTTGATTCGCCTGGCTATGCCAACTTCCATCTTGACTTTGCTTGTCAGACGCCAGCTCAGAAAGTTGCAAATGGCTCCATGAATCCTGGGACATTGTAACCATCATACATACATGCTAATTGTCATGCGCCCAAAGTTTGATCATATGACTATTGGCAGTGGTGGGAATCCTGCCGGTTTATCGTGTGCTTCACGTGTGTGTAGTTTTAACAAAACTTACCTTCCCTGTTGCTTCTGGGGAGCAACACAGCTGAGGTGCAGCAATCCACTCTGCCGTGTGAATCAGCTGAGACAATATAGGTAAGTAAAGCACAGGGGTGAGCAGGCCATCTTTATCTTCGGAGCTACCGGTTTGCCTGAACCGGTCCAAACTGTCTGAACCCCACTCCTGGCTACGGGGTTGCTGTGAAAGTTATAAGTCAGATTACCAGTTGTAAGTCATTTTTCCCCCCAAGGCTGTTGTAACCTCACATGGTCACTAAACAGATGTTTGCAATTTGTAGACCCCCATTATATTTACACAATTGTACAACTGGTGATAAAGAAACCAAAGAATAGGTTCAATAATCTGATTGCCTGCATATTTGTGGGTATCCACTTTTAAAGAAAGACAAGAAATACTGTTGGTTTTTTTTTCTTTTTAACATTCAGCCTATGGATTACATAATGGGGAAGGAATTCTAGGAGTTTCATGTCTATGGAGATTCTCAGTCTTCCAGCTCATGGCTGTCCCAAAGATGGGACAGCTTTTTTTTTCTCCAAGAAGCAACTGGACTTTCTGGACCAGAAAGTTTCATTCAGAGGATTCTGTGGTGACTGTTACGTGACCACATTCACACCCCTGGCCATAAGGTGCTATCCCCAAAAGGGCCTATTTCTTGATCCAAGTTTCCATTGTCTTCTTTTCCAAAACTTATACATTAATCTCTGTCCAATAGCAATCTTCACTTTTAGTGGTGGGCTGCTATGGGATTGCTCGGGAATCAGGAGAACCTGTAGCTAACTTTATGGCTGGTTTGGAGAACCTCCAAATCCCACCCCTGGCTGGCCATGCCCACCCTGCCCCTCCTCTCCCAGGAGTCTTCATGCGGTCTATTTTGGACATGAGACAAGTGCAAGTGGAGGCTCAGGAAGGGGGGAAAGTGGGCCTCCAAGAAGGCCTCTGGAGCGCGGAGGGAGTCAGTTTTCCCCCTCCCAGAGGCTCAAGGAAAGCCTCCGGAGCCTGGGGAAGGTGAAAAAGCACTCCCCACCACCATGATGCAGGAGGCCAACTAGGCCACACCCACCATGGCTACTCCCACTCAGTAACTGAGCAGAGAACCTGTTGCTGAAATTTTTGACCCTCCGTTTTTAACCAAATAATTTTGGGCTTTCTGATGTAATTGCATTATGTCTTCCATGCAGAAACTCAGGATTAGAGTGAAGGAAGATAAAAAGCTGCTATTCTTGCTTCTCCTGATAATAAAGAGATGTTTTAGACATTTTATTTAACACCACCTGTCAGAATCTGAAGGGAGGTGAGGGAGATTATTCTGAGTTCTTACAATTCTTACAATCTAAGAGAGTGTGGGGTTTAGGGAAGAATAGGCACACAGTGGAACAAGAATTTGTTGAGACAGCATAAAACAAGTTGTCCAAAGCTGGGGAGGTCAAAAAAGTCAGCCCCACCTGTTCAATTAAACCGCTAAGAGAAGTAAGGTATTTTATGAATTGGACCAAATCCAATTCCCTAGAAAATTCCCAATGAAAACATAAAGTTAGTCATCCTCTTTCACTTTTTTTCTCTAGCCTGTTATTCAAAGATAGACTGCCTTGGCGACCTGGAGGCTTCAAATTGTTATCATATCCAACAACAGCTAAAGATTCCTAATTCCTACAATCCTCGACTTACAACTGCAACTGAGCCAAAATTTCTGTGGTTAAGTGAATTTTATCTAATTTGTGATCTTTCCTGAGACAATTGTTAAGT